>NC_056732.1:1659265574-1659380574 GCF_019279795.1 Protopterus annectens
CTGTCATCCCTTTACACAAAGGTGGAGTGTCCACCGATCCGGGAAATTATAGCCCCAACAGCCTAAATAGCCTGATCTGCAAGACCATGGAATGGATTATCATGAACCTCATTAACAGGGACATTGCCAACCTCCAAACACTCGACCCCACACAGTTTGGCATTGTCAAGGGGAGGTCATGTCTGTTAAATCTGGTTGACTTTGAGACAGTCACCAAAGCATTGGACAAGAGGAAGATGGTGCACACCACCTACCTTGACCTGGCCAAAGCCTTAGGTCATAGGTCATATGTGTTTACTAGGCTAACGACTACAAGGACCTTTTTAAGCCTAGCCATGTATCCCAAATCTTTGACAAGTTCTGACACCCTTGATAAGTGTAAGCATGGGTCTGGGAGATGAACCATTTACAGGTTATCTGTTTGCATTAGAGACATAGGTGCTAAACCAGGGATGAATTACTGGATTCCCATCCAATTGTCCAAGCTACACTTGAATTGGATTAGAGAGGACCTCTGCTTCAAATGGATGGGGAGCCTGTTCCATAGACTGTGTAGTCTCTGGGATACATACCTATCTCTATAGCAGGTCCTATTTATATCACAGGCAAAGTTTAAGTCTGTAGAATGGGTAATTCTGGTACTGTTTGTTTTGTGGCTATGCAGGAGGTTTATCAGAGTGAGGCCTGACAATGCCCTGTATGCCAGGCATAAATCGCCCCTCAAAACCTATAAGAGACAGAATACAGGGATAAGGCCTTGAGGCGACCTGCATAGGACATCTTACTTACACCATGTATTCTTTTAGTGAGGAACCTCTGTGGACTTTTCAGTTATTGGATATGCCTGGTTAGATATATACCAAAGGGGGCATTGTACTCAATGATAGGTCTGATGGGACAATGACTTCCTTGGACTTAGATGCCATACCTTTGTTTATAAGTTGTGCAACATATAAGGATTTCCTCAACACAGCAGACACATAATGATCAAAGGCTAGATTACTACCTGTGTGTGTCCCCAAGTCCCTGACTACTGGGTCAACTCTAAGGGGTGTGTTGTCAATATGATAGCATCAGGTATGGATGACTTCCCAAAGCAACTGCAATCCTTGGGACTATGAATATGAACCTGTATTTTCAAAGCATCCAAATATAAATCTGGCTTCTTGTGACTAATGTTGTAAAAATCAGAATTCTTATAACAAGAGCTGTGTATAGTTCAACAGCATTATTTCAAACCTTCAAGTAATTCACAACAGGACATCACTAATATTAAACAGACATACAACATTATTCATGCAGACAAATTTAACTTGTATAAAAACCAACTTTGCAAACCTGAAAAAAAGACTATATAAAAACTGTACAAACAAACATTTTGGGTTATGCCAAATGGTTCCCAGACATCCACACTGTCACTTTACAAAGTAATAACACAGTACCACACAAACTAACCAACATTATCCCTGAACTCCAGTTTTACATTTCTGGTAAAGAAACAAGAAACTTGTTAGCAAAGAGGAAAAAGCAACACAACTTAAACATTGTTTTTACAAACCAAACAAACACAACCTTATTTTGTTCCTTTTTTGCTGTATGCATTTTATTGCAAAACAGATCAGCCAGCACTTGCACACGCAATAACACATCCATACACATGGAGTCATAAAAATCAGTCAGTTTGGACCACAATCCTAATAGTGCATAATAATGAACACTTCAGTCTATTAGTAAGGAGTATGTTCCCTGGTAATTGTTATTAACCAAACAACTCACTTATTTCTGCAACCTTCCTACCTTTGTGGAATCCCTCTCTGCTCCTGAAACAGCTTGCTTGCTCCGATTTTAATGGCAATACCCTCTTCGTGGACACAACACGGCATCTCTGCTGGCACCCATCTAGAATTCAAATTTCATGCGCGAATGCGGAAGATAAAGACGTAAACCATATGGAAAAGATGAAAACAGGTCGCAAGCACCTCCATTTATACGACCGGATGCAAAGGGAGTTCTTAAAGAAGAACGCCCTTAATTTACTTCTAATAAAAAAAAAAAAGAAAAGTACTCTCCTGCGGGTGCCCTTGGACAGGATATAATATAACAGAAGAAATACAATTACCAGTAATATTAAAAAAACAGATGACATAGTAGTAATCGCTAAAATAAAGAAGGGATGGATGAGACAATTAAAAAGCTAATAAAAGAGTTAAAGACAATTGGTTTACATATAAATAAAATAAAGGCTTTAGATTTATGAGCATTATAGGAGATATGCAGTTTAATAAAGAAATTATTGATATACTAGGAATAGTATTTGGAAAGACTGAATATATTAAAAACAATGGAAAAAAGTATTCAAGAAATAAGAGATAAATGCAGATTTTGGAAAGCATAAAAGCTAACATTCAAGAAAAAAGTGTATCTGATAAATTCTATTTTACCAGGTAAATTAGCATATGTAGCTAGTAAATACAGACCAATTATGAAAAAGAAATGATGTCTCATATTTTCATTCATATGGGAATCTAGACTAAATCTAGTGAAAAGGGAAATTTTGTATGTAAAGGAAGAAGGGGAATTGGGGTTAATAAACCCAATTGTTCAGACAGCTTCATTGAACCTGTATAAAACCATAACAAATTACAAAAAAGAGAATAATAATCTGATAGAGTACATTTTGTATGATAAATACAAGTGTTCTGGGGAAAAGAGAGATAGGGAAAAGAATGAAAATTATATGAATGAAGAAATAAAGGAATATCAAAATAAAATATTCAAATGGGAGATAAAAGTGAATACAGTAGAAAAAAGTAGGAGAAAATGGCATTTAAACATTGTGAAAGAACACTATTTCATCTTTCCTTGGAAAGATTTAGAAATTAAAAGGAAGAAAGATATTAAAATAAGATTTATGTGGTGTAAAAATATATAAATGCAAAGATTTTCTGTGGAGATCATTATTAGGTAAACTACCTGTTAACGCTAACATGCCCTATAAAAGAAAAGAAGAAAGGATATGCATTCATTGGGGAGAATTTGAAACAATACAACATTTCTGAAACTTATTAGAGTAAAGAAGTTATGGAAGAAATATGTAAAAATAAAAATGTGAAAGGTTTGGAAAAAGTAGAATGTATAACTATGGATATGTTAGAATATGGATAAGGTGAGAAGATAAAATAAAAAGTGAAGAAAATTGATAGAATAATATTTTACATTCTATGGACAATATGGAAGAGAGACTTAATAAATTTTAATGGAAAATAGCAGAAATACTAACGAAAATATGTTATTGGCTTTGGAAAAAGGGTGGGGGAATGTTTAATAATACAAATTAATTTTATATTGTATAAGGGTGTAAATAATTTTTAATAATGTATATAATATCAGTTATGTAAATAATGTATATAAGTAATGATTATCAGTAAAGGGTCCCTACACTTTGGAACTGCTAGATGGTGCCAGAGGGCTCCTATAAAAGGCTTGAAGAGGCCTAAGGGAAGCAGCAGCATGGAGGAGCAGATAAAAGCTTAGAGGTAGAATTTGAAGGTGGAAAGTGAGAATCTGGAGAAAAAAATGTTCATTATGGACTTTCAGAATGTAAATAAAGGTTCCTGCAAGGTGGATGACACAAATCAATTGCTTGTAGCTGCCTCATTGGAAGAGGAAGTAAATGAGTCTTTTGGAGTGGTGCAAATAACATAAATGGTACCAGGAGGTCCTGCAGATGATGTTTTGTTAAAAATAATCAAGCAGGATGATCTAGGTGACAGTTCTATTTTTTCATGGGATGAGATGGCTGATGAATGAAGAGAACGAGAGAGAGAGAAGGTTGGATGATGTGGGGATAGTGAATCAGGAAGTGAAGCAGATTAGCAAGGAGGAAGTAAGGACAGCTATAAAGAGGATGAACAATGGAAAGGCTGTTGGCCCAGATGACATACCAGTGGAAGCATGGAGGTGCTTAGGAGAAATGACAGTGGAATTTTTAACCAGATTGTTTAATGAAATTTTGGAAAGTCAGAGGATGCCTGAGGTGTGGAGAAAATGTGTTTTGGTACCTATCTTTAAGAATAAGGGTGATGTGCAGAGCTGCAGTAACTACAGAGGGATAAAATTGATCAGTCACAGCTTGAAGTTATGGGAAAGAGTAGTGGCAACTAGGTTAAGAAGGGATGTGATGATTAGTGATCAGCAGTATGGTTTCATTCCAGGAAAGAGCACTACAGATGCAATATTTGCTCTGAGAGTGTTGTTGGAGAAATACAGAAAAGGTCAGAAGGAGTTGCATTGTGTCTTTGTGGACTTAGAGAAAGCATATGACAGGGTGCCTAGAGAGGAGTTGTGGTATTGTATGAGGAAGTCGGGAGTGGCAGAGAAGTATGTAAGAGTGGTACAGGATATGTACAAGGGTAGTGTGACATTGGTGAGGACTGCAATGGGAGTGACAGATAACGTTTAAAGTAGGAGGTAAGATTACATCAAGGATCAGCTTTGAGCCCTTTCTTATTTGCAGTGGTGATGGACAGGTTGACAGATGAGATTAGACAGGAGGCCCCATGGACTATGATGTTTGCAGATGGCATTGTGATATGTAGTGAGTAGGGACCAGGTTGAGGAGACCCTGGAGAGGTGGAAATATGCTTTAGAGAGGAGAGGAATGAAGGTCAGCAGGGCTAAAACAGAATATATGTGTGTAAATGAGAGGGAGGGTAGAGGAATGGTGAGGATGCAGGGAGTAGAGTTGGTAAAGGTGGATGAGTTTAAGTACTTGGGATCAACAGTTCAGAGTAATGGTGAGTGTGGAAGAGAGATGAAGAAGATAGTACAGGCAGGGTGGAATGGGTGGAGAAGAGTGTCAGGAGTGATTTGTGACAGACGGGTACCAATAAGAGTGAAAGGGAAGGTCTACAAGAGGGTAGTGAGACCAGCCATTTTATATGGGTTGGAGACTGTAGCATTGTCGAAAAGGCAGGAGTCAGAGCTGGATGTGGCAGAGTTAAAGATGTTAAGATTTGCACTGGGTGTGACTAGGATGGACAGGATTAGGAATCAGTATATTAGAGGGTCAGCTCAGGTTGGACAGTTTGGAGGCAAAGCAAGAGAGGTGAGATTGCACTGGTTTGGACATGTGCTGAGGAGGGATGCTGGGTATATTGGGAAAAGGATGCTAAGGATGGAGCTGCCAGGTAAGAGGAAAAGAGGAAGGCCTAAAATGAGGTTTATGGATGTGGTGACAGAGGACATGCAGGCAGTTGGTGTGAAAGAGCATGATGCAGAGGACAGGAAGAAATGGAAACAGATGATCCACTGTGGCAACCCCTAACTGGAACAGCCGAAAGAAAATGATGATAAGATGTCAGATCATTTTTAAGAAGTGCTAAAGATGTGGAAAAGGAACCAGGTGATGTGACAGTGGGGAATGCAGCAGTTAAACCATATACAACAGTGACATTAAGTAAAAGACTAAAGCAGCAGCAAACTGAGAAGGTATCTAGTTTAGAGGTAGCAAATAATGCCGTAATTCAAACATATGCAGCAATGACAGCAGGCAGAAAAGTAGAACAGCAACAAACTGTAAGAAAGCAGTTTTTTAAAAGAGGAGACTACTAAGTGTGAGAATAAGAACAAAAACTTGAGACTGTAATATACAGATATTATGCATGGGTCAATTTAATAACTGTTCTGAGTTTTATAGCTCAAGAAATTTAGTCTTTTATACATACTAGGACAACTTTTGTGACTTAACATCTGAAACTGAAGGACTGATAATAACATTTCTGGAACTGTAACAAAAAGAAGGACATTTATCTGTGGACAATTATTTGTTTTATAGTAGTAACTTAAATGTTAAAAAATATTACTTTGCAGTTTATAGCTGATAAACTGGAAAAAAGCATGTTAAAAATGCAAACAGGGTTTGCGTGAAAATGTTATTAACATTATGAAAGTTAAAGATGACAGAAACTCATGGAATGGAGGGCTGAAGTTGTAAGCTGCTAAGAAATGTAAAAAAAATGGTGAAACACTTGCTAGGTGGTATTAAGATATGCTGGAAAGCCTAAATCATTTTTTGTTGGGGGGGGGCTTTTCTCCTATAATTAATAATTGTGACAAAGTACAATGTAACCAGTGTGGGGAGAAAGGATACAGAGCAAAAAGGTATGGGCCTGAATGTAGGTTGTGTAAAAAGGGACACTTTTCGATGGGTTGTGAACAGTAAACAATAATTAATGAAAACTGAGAAAAGGAAAGAAAACTTACATGAGGAAGAACAACAAGAAGCTGAGGGAGAGGGTGAACTAGGCAAAAAAGAAACTGTAGAGAAAGAAAAATATGGAGGGGAAAATGAGACAGAGAGTTCTTGCAGTAAGAGGGTTGAGGAAAAGGGATTGACACTAATAATTTTTTAAAGTTCTACCCAGCTGGTGAATAAAATCTGACTCCAATTATTATGGATTATCTGTTCATAAACCCAGGAAAGATATTGGGCCAAATTCAGGAAGCCTCCGTGTAAGAGTTATAACTCTTACACGGAGGCTGCAGTTAAACGGTGTGATGTCAGCATGTCATGCATATGCATGAGGTGCATGAGGCATGCTGAATCACACTGTAACTCTTACACGGTCCATGTAAGACAGTAGGGGGCGTGTCCATAGGCTTAGCCCTGCAAGCGGACACGCCCCCGGAAGTCTAGAATGGCAGAAAGTAAACAGCCACGAGAGAGGCCATGGAAATGTGAATAAACACACTACACAACACATGCCCCCAAAGACCAGCAATGTAAAAAGTGAACAGATGTTATAAAATGAAAATGAAAACTGTTTTATTTTTTTTAAAACCCTGTAAATGTTTGCTACTGCGTGCGCTCGTGTGCGCGGGTGTGCTACTAGCGCAACTTCAGTTAGCAATCAGTGGGAAAAGGATATAAGAACTAAATATGCAAAGTAAGCCAAGAAGTAATAGCATAGCAGTAGAGTTGTCGTCTTAAGAGCAGGCAGCAAGGTTCAAGCCCACGCAGCAACCTTTTTTTTTTTTGTAAATAAGCACTAAAAAGGCCCCTGACAGTATTGTACAAATGTAAAAGTATTTCCTTTTGTGAAATGGAATGAAATGGAGCATATATTTTCAAGTAATACAATAATAAAAATATTTAGAAATGTACTGATAGCTAAGCTGCTGTGAGACAGAGTGCCCGTAGCTGAGTAGTGTTTCAAAGGCTGCAAATTGCTTGCCCGTAGCTAAGCACTGGTTTAACAGGCTCAAACTGTGTGCAACTAGCTGTGCTTAGCTTAACATGCGTGTTACTAGCCAATTAAGGTTTAACCCAGCGCACACCGTTTGCGGAGGTGTATACGCCCACAAGCTAACCGCCGGTGCGCATGCGTTAGTTCCGTGCAAACGAGCGCAGACCTGGTTTTAAGTGCTTAAAAGTGCCTTTGGCATGTTTGATTGACAGGTCCTGTACTTTCTAGACAGTCATAAAAATTAAAAATCAGTGGTCAGATTCGAACCAAGGATACCATGCACTAGAGTCAAGGTACTAAACCACTAAGCCATGACAGCAGTACTTAAAAATGCAGAAATAGCATATATATAGGATGTAATCCAAAATGGAGCATGATAAAGCAGTTTCTGTGAAGTAGATACAATTCCAAAATGGCCAATCATAGAAATGTGCGGGAAAATCGGCATATATAAGCCCCATAGGCGGGAATACACAGCATAAACGATTGTAGAATAGACCTGCAGGCAGAATGAGTGGAGTAGGGGAGGGACGTTGCTTTCGAACACAGCAGTGGGGCGTTGGGGAGTCCAGATACATGGTCTGGCTCCTAGTTCACCATCATGAGGCCCAACTCATGCAGGGCCAGGTCTCATGGGGAGCATACAGGGCGGAGGCATGGGACCAGTTGGCTCATGATCTCACTAGTGCTACTGGGATTCCACGTACTGGTGAGCAGGTCCGTCACCACCATGCAGACCTGAAGTGACGTAAAGAAGACCAGTTGACCCAATGGATCCAGGAGGCCCGGGATATGCCCAATGCCCCACTACTGAGTAAGTTACATTTTACTTATGTATGTAAGGAATTCAACTAGCTGATACCATGGAGATGTGTATTCCAATATTACTTGTTTTGTATTACAGCTGCAGGTGTCCGCTCTGCATTGCAGGGCACATGACCAGGGCTGGTGCGGCTGCCACCATGCAGGTTAGTAACCCCACCTAGTACTTGTAAATAAATATTATAGTGTAGCACGTAGCTGAACACTGCAGTGTATTGATTAAAAGTAATAGAATGTGCAAGCAACAAGTGAAAGTCTGCAGGTATGGCTGCAACAAGTTCATCAGTATGCAAGTGAAACTGGAAATATAATTGATAGAAATAAATAGTTCTGTAATACAGATGTCCCACCATTAATTAAATGTAGTATAACCTGCAGTAGTCTCAAGAGTACAGCTTCAGAAGCTGAGTTAATCACATGTGAGATATATACCCTGTTGAAATGCTGAATCATGACAGAAGTGAGGCTGCTGGAAAGTGTTTGAATCACCACAGGTCTAATATGTGAACAAAGCCTAGAAGTACCAACCTGAACTGTGAAATAGCAGGATGTGTGAGAGTGACAGAAAGGGTCATGTATCAATAAATAAAGTAGTAATAACTCCTGAATATATAAGCCTCAGTGTGGTTCTACAGAACTAAATGCATGTGGGAATTAAAAATTAACATCCCAGACTGATTTCAGTGTGTCTGAATCTTGAATGTTTAAGCCAAAATCTGTATATGGTGATGACAGTCAACAATTTTCAGATAGAATGAATGATTGTCTGACATACTAAACATCCATAGTTGTCCCCTGCCCTGTCATCAAAGTGTAGCAGGATGATGTATCTGATCAAATTCAAAATAACTAGGATAGTGATTTATCTGTAACAGGTCTAGCATGACAGTCAATTAAAAATCATTTGGAAACTATCACCCACAAGTTAATTGTGTTTCTATTACAAATGTATATTAATGTATAACTTATGAATGTGTCATCATTTTCTTTCTCCACCCTACCCTATAATTGCAAATTAAAAAACTCACTAAATATTGTTATGTGAACATTTCATTAACCATGGACATTTGTCCTGTCGTTTCAAAAATATATGCATGTCCGTTGTTGCATGTGCCCTGTTCATACCTGCAAACCTGATGGCCTGTTGCCATTAATCAACCCTGCATGTTGTTTGATTGTGTATTTCTGTTCAAATAATGCATGTGATATTGATATGCCTGTTGTTCAATGGTGTTAATATCTGGGTGTTTGTTTAATGGGAATACCAATGCATGCTGTTATAACTAATTTGAATGGAATAATATGCTACTAACCCAAACTAACATAACATACTCACAAACCTAGAACACTTGGGAAGGCGGGTCCCAGCAGACCCACCTCTCCCACCTCATCTGGCGACTGCACCTGGCACTAGTGCCCAGGCCGGACCCTCCTCCGGTGGCCCTGTGCCACCTTCAGGTGGAAGCGCTGCAGTGGATGGGGCCTGTCCCCCCTCTGCAAGCGTGGCCGGAGGAGCCCGTCCACTCACCCTCCAAGGTGTCCGGTCTGTGGTGCGAAGGGAGATTCAAGACTCTGTTTTTGGGCCCCTATGCCAGCTTGAGGCCCGGGTGGCACAGCTTACGAGCATGCCTGTTGTCCCGCCTGCACAGCCCCCAGCAAAGCCCCATCCTGGGCTGTGAAGGAACAGTGGCAACTGCCTATGGGTGGGGATATTAGTTCCACTGTTGCCATCTTTGGGCTCATGTGCCCTGGATATCCCAACCTTCGTCCCCGCCAATTGTGTAACCCCCCCCCACATGTGTCATACACCGCCCCTGAATGCGTCTTGTCTGTCTTGTCTGTTAACCTACTCAACCTACCTCCCCAGCTATACCGACTACCTTCACTTGACATACTACTCTCATCTGATAAAAAAAAAAAAAAAAAGGGGCACTCTGTACCCACAAAAAAATTACGCCCCATACATAGCTGTCCATGTTGCACACATGTCCGCTGGTCATTGAAACTGTTAATTACAATTGGCTGTACAACAGGTATTAATGTTGTCCTGACACCTCTCTCAGGGGTGGAAGGTTTCAAATGTCACACCAAATTACATACAAATGCACAGCTGTTGCTGAGAAAGACATGGGCAGCTATGGGCCTCACCTACATCCTTCCTGCAAATCCCAAGCTTGTTTCCCTACTGTCTTACCCTCTTTGTGACCCCTTTTTCACCACTTTCCTGTCACCCCTTTTTCTTTTATTTCAAAGAAAATAGTGCTGGTGTGCGCTTGTGTGCGCAGAGCTCACCGCCAGTGGGCATGCGTGAGCTCCGCGCAAACGAGCGCAGACCTGGTTTTAAGTGCTTAAAAGTGCCTTTGGCACTTTTGATTGACAGGTCCTGTACTCATTTCGAAAGAAAAATAAAGTCCCACTGCCAGTCTCGAACCCAGGACCTTGATAACACTAGTCTGTATGACTTACCACTATGCCATGACTCTCATACAAGAACATGGTGCTAAAATAAATATAACATGTAATAGTAGGAATCAATGTAAAGGCAATATAGGATGTGTACTACCCAAAGCATGTCAGGTAGATTTTTAATGCCCGAATTACTGGATTCCCATACTAATTTAGTGTTAACAGAAACAGCCCTGCTAATTGTTAGCTTGTACATAATAATGTAAGGTAATGTACATATATGAAAGTATGTATATGTACACATACATATATATATATATATATATATATATATATATATATATATATATATATATATATATATATATTAATACATATGAAAGATAGTGGTAGGTGTCAGTATTCATACACACTCACTACAGGAAACAGTGAAGATAAATGCAGCAACCAGAATCTGCAACACAGCCTGACTCCTGTGAGACTTACTAACCCTTTAACTGCTTAAAGGTGCCTTCAGCACTTTGATTGACAGGCCCTGTACTCAATTTGAAAGCAAAATAAAAGCATACTATTAGGCCCTACCACAAGACCATTGTAACACTAGTCTGTATGACCTACCACTAAGCCATGACTCTCATACAAGAATATAGTGCTAAAATAAGTAGAACATGTAATAGTAGGAATGAAGATAAAGGCAATATAGGATGTGTACTACCCAAAGCATGTCAGGTAGACTTTTACTGTCCTAATTACTGGATTCCCATACTAGTTTAGTGTTAACAGAAACAGCCCTGCTAATTGTTAGCTTGTACTTAATAATGTAAGCTAATGTACATATATATATATATATATATATATATATATATATATATATATATATATATATATATATATATATATATATATATATATATATATTAATACATATGGAAATATAGTTGTAGGCGTCAGTATGCATACACACTCACTACAGGGAACAGGTGAGAGAAATGCAGCAACCTGAATTTACAACACAGCATGAATCATGAGAGACTTACTAACCTTCACACTCACAAAACACTGTCGACAGCATACCAGCATGGTCCACGCCCTTACAATCTGAAAGGGCAACGCCTATCTCACATACGCTTTTACAGCACTGTCCTGAAATCACAGTGAGACATGCAATCAGTACACAACTGGCTGCATGCAATTAGCAAATGCTGCCTTACAATTGGTGCAGAGGCCATCCCATGGATCTATGCAGATACCTACAAAAGCATCTAGTACTAACACTCCACACATGCAATACATTCATTGCACCAAACTGACGGAGAAAGAGAGAGAGAGAGAAAGAAAGAAAGAAAGAAAGAAAGAAAGAAAGAAAGAAAGAAAGAAAGGCAGTGATAAAGAAAAATAACTGCATCATCACAGCAACAAAACCAGCAGCAGCAGCAGCAAACAGCAATTAGCACCAGTGACACAGCAACAGCTGACACAAACACAGGTAATGCAAAGTAGCAGGTTAATACTGTGTTTACTGTGAAACCTCCAAATGTATCATAGTTCACTGTCTATAGGTATGTCCATGAGATAGGTTGTGTGTACATAGTCCTGATATATATACATATGTAATACTGCTGTACATGTCTTCCATACTTAAAACTTCCATAGCTTAGAACACAAGGCCAGTTATGCATATGATGCAGTAGTTCCCAGGGTCAGTAGAGGTTCCTCCTCATTGGTGTGGGACCACTGTGTATGTATGGCACTGTTCAGGTACATATCCTGTAGTATGGCCAGGGTTTAATATCAGTCTGTAATGTGGTGCTATGTCCTCTAGGGGTGAACGTATCACACATCCAGGGATACCATTTTGTAACAGTGATGCTGTGTGTTCTGAAATGTTGAGGGTGGCCCTCACCTGGACATGTGGGATGATAGGGAGGTTACATTCATCTGTGATAACTAATTCCACTTGTGTAGGAGAATGGGGGGGGATACCTGCACCTAAACTGTCTGCAACAATGTTGCCAATATCTGTGCATTTGGTGAATGTGAAGCATCTTACCACTGCTGACCACAGATGCCTTGCCTTCATGTGAATCTGCTCTGTGCTGCAGTAGCCTCCTGCTATTGTTATACAATGTGCCTGTATCTGTAGTCCACTGGACAGGATAAATAAGTGGTGTGCATACGGTCTGGGTTAGATATGTGTGTGTACATTGCATGCACTATGTGGGATGTCTGTGGTAAGCTTTTGCAAAGGGGCCAGCAGTGTGTGTTGTGGCTTCCACTGGCCCAGTGGGCTGCATGGATAGCATCACAGTCCTAACTAGTGAATAACTGTGTAATTACATACATACATAGCAAGGTAGTGTACTGTGCTTGTGGTGTTGTTGGGATATGTATATCCAGGCTGAGTAATGTGTGTCCACATCACAGTGTTGGATGGCAACACACATACAGTATGTTGGGATGAACACCCAGAGTGTTTCAGAAGTGTTGCCTGTGCAGAAATATCTGGCCATTACCTGCATCCCCACAACACACACACATGCAACATATGGCAGAAGTAGTATAGCAGTACACATAGGTTCATAGGTTCATACTAGGCTATTTGCCCTAGGGCATTGATAAGCCTAGCCAGAATGTGTTTGTCTTTTGCCACCCAATTAAAATTTATTTTGCTATGCCCTTTTCCGAGGTTAGTATACTGTGCCTCTGTCTAACAGTGACATAGAAGTGATACCCGGGGTACAACTATGATCTCCCATCCACTCATCCAGATTCCTATGGAAGACAGTCAATGAGGGACTCTGCATAACCTGTACTGTCAGTTCATTACAGAGTGAAGGGAGCCTCTGGGTTATGAATCTGTCCCTCCAGCATGTCCTATTTATTTCAGTGTTAAGGTTCAGGTCTCTTGAGCGTGTGGCCGTATGGGATTTTGATTTCCTGAGGTGCAGCATGTCCATTACTTCTGGGTTGGACATGGCTGTATACGTCAGGCACAGATTGCCTCTGAACAGGCAGTATGCCACTGAGTCCAGCTGGATTTTCTTTAACCGGGCAGCATATGGCATCTGTTTGAGCTCTTTGATCCTCTTGATGAGGTACTGTTGGGGTTTTTCCAGTTGCTGTAGGTGTCTGGTTACGCAGACAGTCGCCCATGGGTTCTCGTGGGGGCATCCATGGCCGTACTGCCTCTGGCCGACGTGCCCAAGGAGGTATGTCAACCTCCACTATGTTTCGGACTGTTATGCAGGCACAGGTGCGTATGGAAAGGTACACCAGACAGGGTCTGAGGGAGTTGACAGCATGTTGCACAGCCATGACAGATGGCATGCGTGACATTGCGAATGCTATTCGTAATTTCACAGATGTCGTTGACAGATGTTGTGGGGACATACAACAGCTGCTCCACAACCAGATGTCCATGGGCCAGGGCAATGGTGTGCGTTTGCGGCATTGACGTGGCCATATGCCGGCAACAGCACCAGCTGGCAGTCGCCGCCGACGACAACAGGCCCACTCATGCACCTCAAGTGCCAGTAGCAGCCCCAGCAATGCTGGGTTAGTGCTGTCATCAGGACGCCCCAGGAGACCATGTGCACGTGGCTCTAGACAGTCCCAACAGGGAACTGTGTCCAGTCAACACACACCCACTTCCGATGACAGTACCCAGTCTGGGTTAGTACCAGATATGGTCCATAGCACCCCTGCCAGGCACAGGTACAGTGTCCGTGCCCACAGACACTGATCTGGATGACCTGACAGGTGCAGTCTGTGGCTGTCCACAAAACCCTGTACATGGCAGCCATTATGTGGGACTGTGTGCATGCTTACACACATGCAGAAATTTAACACCTAGGGCAAACACATACACACACACACTGCACCAACACTGGTCCACCCTGTACTGCTGCCCCTCACAAACACACATACACACACATGTCAATTGGTGGTACCAGTGGCTGGCTTGGGCATACCTAACCCACACCCTGTGCATATGATGACACTGTGCCACCTCCTGCATACTACAACATCAGTGCAGGAAAAGGTAAACACGTTGCTGATGCACAGAGTGACTACATAAATGTGTATAAGTGGTAACATGTTGTTAACTGTTCACTGTTCCACTATGATTGTGTGTATATCCCAGCATTCCTGCTGCAGTAACTGTATGAATGTCCTGAATTATTATCTGCACCCATACTACTTACCAAAGTGTACCAGCTGCACACCATCACATGCTACCATTGACTATGGGAATGTGCATCATGTGCTGTATTGTAGATTCAGCTATATGTATCTGTTCTGTCACACATGCATTTACACACACCCTGCTACCCCCACACATGCACATGCTCACCTGCCATTTCCATTATTTATTACCCTACATGAGTGGCTGTCGACACATGACATGTACACATTTGAAAAGTGCACTATTTGGATTACTACCGATTTCCTCCTCTCTACCTGTACTCACAGGGTGCAGGCAACCTCATTAGTTTAAAAGTGTAATGTGCATCAGGTACTGTGGTTCCCTGATTGCCACATCCAATGTGTTTTCCATACGGAAATGCACACACAGAAACATCCCACATCCACACACTTGCCACATTCAGGTTTCAAAACACTATCTAGGTATGTTCTGGTACATGTGCGTGTTACAGTAGCATGTAGCACTATACTGAGTACTGGCAGTTGTCTGTTGTCATGTTGTTTGTATAGGGTGCTGTCAACATCACTGTTTGTTAAGGGAAATGTGCACCCTGCAGTGCGTAGCCCCATTTGGCAAAAGCCACATGCCACCCCCAGCATTGTGCACACACACTAACCCCACTCACACTAAAACACATACTTTCCATTTGCAAGATTCAACCCCCTACCTAACTGTGTTATGACACTAGAGACAGACACATTAGCAGAGTGCACTATTTGCATTAGTTAGAGAAATCTTTTCTAATGCTGTACTTAGAGGGTGCTGACATCATCTGTGTTTAGGAAGAGGGATGTGCACCCTGTAGTGTGTTCTCCCAGTTGGCAAAAAGCACTTTTCCCTCACAGCATTATGCACACACACAAATCCACATACATTCCCTTTGCAGGATTCAAATCCCTACCTAACTTTGTTATGACACTAAAGACAGATGCATTAGCAGAGCGTGCTATACAAATTACTGGGGAGCTTTAATTCAGGTAATATAGTTATAGAGTGCTGACATCATCAGTGTTTCAAAAGGGGAATCTGCATCCTGTAGTGTACTGGCACAGTTGCTAATAGGGGCATTTCCCACACACACATAGATGTGTTTGTGGTTTGCATATGTGGGGGATCCAGTACTCCAGTGTGATTAGTATATGGTTCGATTGCAACAATGAGGGATATACTTCAAGTGGTGAGCATTTTGTACTCATGTTTGTGATGATCAGGTCTAGTATATTTTCCCCTCTTGTGGGAATGTTGACTACTTGTTCCATAGCTAAAGAGTTTCTGAACTATGGGAACCCTAGAGCTTGGGTATTGTGGCTTGAGTAATGTTCACAGTCTATGTTTGAGTAGTTGAAGTCACCCAGTATGATGGTGTTTGCAGAGAAATCTATACTCTCCTGTGTCGTCATGCAAGCTGTGTGGGATTCCTGAGTTTGAGAGGGTGATGTAAGAGCTCCTCTGTGTCTCTTTCCATGTTGTCCAGGGAGGTACGTCTCAGGTTGTTCACACCAGCATGGACAATGACTGCCTCATACTTGTACTTGCTGTGGAGTGACCTGAGTGCTTGTGTTATGTGGCACATTCTATCACCCGACAGGTAGCTAAATGTGACCCTCACCTTGCTCAGTCTGGAGAGCGGGACGTCAGAGTGTCTGACTATGGCGTCACCTATTATAGGTGTGTCACACATTGTGTTTGGCCTTATGGGCTGTGCCTGTTAAGAACACTGACTTTGTGAGGTCTGTGTTGCTTGAGATATGTGTTCATGTGGGATGCAGCGTGTCTGGCCATGTCATTTCTGTCCATGGTCTGGTAAGTATCACCTTTGGTGACATAGGTATTCATATGTCAGCTGGTGAGCATTTGCAGTGTTACCTACTGAAAGTGGTACAGCTTGTTTGTTGTACAATGGACTACATGCAGCCCTGCTTACAGTAGCTATGTTTGCATGCATGTTTCCTTGCAGTTACCCTGGAATACTGATCCGACCTGCCATGCAGAGTTACACAGCTTCTGTGGACTCCTAGTGACATCTGCATAGCTTACTATATGTATGTCCATGTCTCACTTGACAGAATGTCACTGTTTCTCCTGTGCACATGCACGTTGCCTGTGACACTTTGCATATGACTTACCTGGCATCTGTCCACGTGAGCAGTCATATATGCCACTGCAGGACTCTAAACCTGATGATGCACACACTCAAAACATTCCTCAGCATGGAGAACATCGCTATCTGTGCAGTAACAGATACCGGATTCAGGGCTACCAACAGCACCCCAGCACTACCAAGTTATACCTCATACCATGCTTTTCAGGCCCAAAACTTGCAGAAAACCACAAAAGGAGGGGTGTATTGATATTCATCCAAGATACCCACACCTCCAGGTTGGTGGCAAAGCACCAAACATCAGAGACTATCCATATGCAAGTAACAATGGGTAAAACTGCCTTCCAGGTTATAGCCTGCTACAGACCACCCTCACAAACACAAGAACTGCACTTGGCCTTCCTGAAAACAGTTGGAAATATGTAGGTCTGTCCATACACCATTATATTGGGTGAGTTAAACTACCCAAACATAGACTGGGAGCATGACTGTAGCTCCAACACCCTAGCCCAAAGATTACTGGAATTTATATACCAAAATGCTATGGAACAACTTGTTACCACTCACACAAGAGGGGAAAACATACTGAACCTGATCATCACCAACATGGGGACTCTATGCTCCAGACCAGAAGTGTATCCCTCACTGGTAAGATCAGACCATAAACTAATCTCACTGGATATTCACATCCCAAGGCCACCCCCTGCACAGAAGAATACAGTCTACAACTCATGTAAAGCATGTTCACACTCCTCAAAAATGATGTGGAAACCTTCAAAGCCCCCAGGCCTGTTGAAAATATGGACCAGACTACAGATACCTGTATAAAGGCATTCTATGGACACCTTCAGGAATGCATGGATCATGCAATCCCAAATGAAAGCAAGACCCAATCCTCCAAAGGCAGACGTCCTGTGTGGTGGACACCAGCCATAAACAAACTATACAATAGAAGGATGAAGCTACTAAATGATACAACAAACTCCCAAAATGTGAAGGCATCAGTGATGAGTATTAGAAGAAAACTACAGGCACTCATAAGATTGTCTAAGTCCATCTTTGAGAGAAGATTCCACAAGACACTGAGGATAATCACAAGGCTTTCTTTAGTTATGTTAGGAACCTGGGTGGTAATTCCCAGATATGCTCAGAGGTAGTCCAAGATGTCAAAAGAAACACCAAACACACAGACATTGCCAACATCCTAGTGGACAGGTTCACTGCTAACTTCTCCCCCACTCCACACCAAAAGGGTAAATATTTCTCCCAGCAGAGTGCTGCCCCCCCCCGACATCTCAGATGCTCAGGTAAGAGCTGCCCTCTCCAAAGCAATAAACACTGCATCAATGGGACCAGACAGTGTCCCAGGCTGTGTCCTACAAGAACTCCAAGAAGAGCTACACCCAGACATAACACTACTGTTCAATCCCAGCCTTACTATACGATATGTGGCCAAAGAGTGGCGTACAGCAACAGTGGTCCCTCTACATTTAGGTGGTGCCTTAACGGATCCAGGACACCATCGCCCCATAAGTCTGAATAGCTTGGTCTGCAAAGCTATGGCAAGGATCATCATGAACCTCATAAATATAGATATTGGGGACCTACAGACACTGTATCATACACAGTTTGGCTTTGTTAATGGCAGATCCTGCCTCTCAAACCTGTTTGATTTCTTTGAAACAGTCACCAAGGCCACTGTTAAGGGGAAGGTGGTCTACACAGCCTACCTGGACCTAGCATAAGCCTTTGATACAATACCCCACTTGTGCATTCTAGGGAAGCTCACCAGTGTACATATTAACCCCTATGTCACTACAGATATTGCACAGTGGCTCAAGGGCAGAGCACACACGGTTAGAATTGCTGGAGCCATGTCAGCCTCAAAACCAGTTACAAGTGGTGTCCCACAAGGCTCAGCCCTGGGATCTGTCTTGTTCAGTATATATTTATCAGAGGTACAGGCCAACATGGAAGGACTGTGGCTGAGCAAGTCACAGATGACTGCAAACTGGACGCCATAATCAACTCTCCAGCCAACACATGCATCCTCCAAAAGGGCCTCTTAGAAACAGACGACTTGTGCCACAGCCATGGCCTCAAGCTGAATGCCAAAAAGTGTATAGTCATCCTCTTTAGCAAAAACAAAGTGACCACAAAGTACCACATATGTGTTAATCCATTAAGTACAGAAGAAGGAATTATGGACCTTGGGGCACACAAGTTGATACCATTCTCTCATTTGACAACCACATGGCCAAAGTGGTTAGAAAAACATTTTATATAGGCCACCTCATCATGGAGGGATTCACATGTAGATCAGGGGAGGACATTGTGCCTCTTTACTCATCCCTCATCATGCCCATAATTGACTACAATGCCCCTGTCAGCATGCACCTTACCAGACACCTGCAGCAACTGGAAAGACCACAAAAGTACCTCAACAAGAGGATCAAAGGGCTCAAACATATACCACATACTGACTGGTTAAAGAAACAGCAGCTCTACTCAGTGGCATACTGCCTCTTCATAGGCAATCTGTGCCTGACATATAAAGCCATGTCAAACCCTGACTTAATAGTCATGCTGCACCTCAGAATATCCAAATCCCATCAAGCTACACGCTGGAAAGACTTGAACCTCAGGAGTGATATACATAGGACATGCTGGAGGAACACATTCATAACTCAGAGGCTCCCTTCACTCTGGAATATTATCCCAATACAGGTTAGGCAGAGTCACTCAGTGACTGTCTTCAAGAGGAATATTAATGACTGGATGGGACATTGTAGGTTTACCCTGGGTATCACTTATGTGTCACTGTTAGACAGAGGCACAGTATACTAACCTTGGAAAAGGGCATAGCAAGATAGATTTACAATGCATGGTGAAAGCCACACACATTCTGGCTAGGTTTATAAATGCCCTAGGGCAGATAGCCTAGTATGAACCTATGAACCTATGTATCTTGTTCACCATTGGCCCTATGTGCTGTTAATCACCAATGCAATCTCAATACTATGGTAGCATGTGCAAAGGTCAGTTGTCAGTCACCTCTATGGTACAATTGTGGAATATGTGAGTCATGTAGTAATGTCACAGCTGCCACATGTACACAGTCAACCCTATCCCCTACCCATGGATGTACAACACATGTATGAGATGGAAACACATAGCCAAACTGTGGACTAAGCACTCTGAACCCAGGACTGGCATAACCTGTCAGGTGGCATGAAATACTACAGTGACTGCAATACCAGTCTGATGTAGACCTACACTGACAGCAATACAAGCACGGGAACACACCGGGCCATTCGTGGAGCCTAAGAATGGCATCCTGCCTGAGTGGCAGACATCTCTGCAGCTGGCACACAGGCATACGTTAGGCCTGAACACAGCACGCATAACACATAGCACACAAATCCTGTGTGCCAAACAGGCACAATCTGTACAGCTATACAACACTCCTGCTGCAGTTGTGTTAGGTACTTTTATTGTCCGGTACAGTGAGGTCATGCTCACCAGGCTGGACAAGGTGAAGGTCACAGTGATATGCTCATGGGGCACGATGGTCCACCACATAACACAAGCATACAGGTCAGTCAGATGCATGGACACATATGACTCAGTCATTGTCCATGCCACTACAGCTGACATGTGATGTCCCTCACTGGAATACATGATAGGGAACATGGAAGGGCTCACTGAGCAAGTGGCACAGGCTGGTAGAACCCTGACCTTGGTTGGCATCATACCCTCACCAGGAATGCTGACATATTACTGAATGCTAATGAATTACTGTAGCTACAACACCCTAGCTGAAAGGTTCTTAGCATGCAGTCACTGCATTGCTATGGAACAACTTCTTACCACTCCCACAACAGGTGAAAACATGCAGCACCTGTTCATCAACAACATGTAGACTATATGCCCCAGACCAGGTGTGTATCCCTCACTACTAGGTTGATAGCATCTACATCTCACACTGTATATACACATCCAACATGCAGCACCTGCACAGAAGACCACAGCCATAATGTTACCCAGTGCAAATACCATGTATTCACATGTGGCAGGCATCACACATGGTAACTATTGAAGGTCACAGGTACATCTGTGTATTTGGCACACACATACATCATGTGTGCATTGCCATAACTGGTTTAATCGATATCATGCATTATTGTGAGAAACAAACCACACACATGGGCATTCTGTGTGAGCAAAACACACGTGACATGTCTGGAATCAAAAGCCATATATAATTGTGCTATTGTTTAGAAAGGGGTATGTGCATCCTGTAGTGTGTTTTCCCAGTTGCCAAAAGGGATGTTCCATTCATTTAAACTTACACACACACACTAACCCCTCTTCACACACACTTGCTGGATTTAAACCCCTACCTAATTATGTTATGACACTAGAGACTGATGCATTAGCAGAGCGCGCTATTCGCATTACTGGGAGATTTTTTTTCTCCTGATATACTTATAGGGTGCTGACATCATCGGTGTTTAGAAAGGGGAATGGGCATCCTGTGGTGTGTTTTCACAGTTGCCAAAAGGAATGTTCCTTTCATACAAATTTACACACACACTAGCCCCCCTTCACACACACTTGCTACATTCAAACCCCTACCTAACTATGTTATGACAATAGAGATGGACGCATTAGCAGAGCGTGCTATTCGGATTACTGGGAGATTTCTTTTCTCCTGATATACTTATAGGGTGCTGACATCATCAGTGTTTAGAAAGGGGAATGGGCATCCTGTGGTGTGTTTTCACAGTTGCCAAAAGGGATGTTCTTTTCATACACGCTTACACACACACTAACCCCCCTTTACCTACACTTGTCACTTGCTGGATTCAAACCCCTACCTAACTATGTTATAACACTGGAGATGGACGCATTAGCAGAGTGCGCTATTCGGATTACTGGGAGATCTTCTTTCTCCTGATATACTTATAGGGTGCTCACATCATCAGTGTTTAGAAAGGGGAATAAGCATCCTGTGGTGTGTTTTCCCAGTTGCTAAAAGGAACATTTCCCTCACACAGACTTGCACACAGACCAACCACAATCACCCACACACACACACACACACACACACACACACACTCTGGATAAGCTGTCATTCCCTAGGGCAAACAGCCTAGTGTTGGCCTCTACACCCATATGTTTAACTGTCAGATGCACATTATTTGGTGCTGATAGCAGTGTTTGCAGGTCTTTACTGCCATAACATTTCCTGTTTGTATGAACAACTTCTGTATCTGTGGAAGATGTTTGCATATGGGGGAAATCCACTATATCATGTATGTCTCTGTAGTCATTTAAGTGTGAGCACTGTTCAGATTGCTATAATGTTGTTGGTTACTGGAATAACACATACATATACCAGATATATGTGGCAAAATGCTAAACTGATATTTGGACTAAGTGTGTGAGCATGCCCAGTTCAGCCTTCCCATGGCATGTTGTGTAAAAGATGTCTCATTTATCAAAGTGTGTGAGCATGCCCAGTGTGAGCTTTCCATATGTTGAACTCTGCAGCCCATCACATTTGTGGATGAGTGTGAACTTCAACAAATATCTCCTGTTTATGGTTGTGTGTTCTGTGTCATGTTGTGTAGTTACTGTACAAATGCTTTTTGTGTGAACACAACAGGGATTATACTGTGCCTGCAGGGTTTGCATGGGATACTTTGCATACAATTGTCAACATCCGTTCATACTGACCTAACACGGTAGTACTGTATAGTGTAGTGGTTCAGTACTTTCACTGTGGTGGACAGTATCCTGGGCTTTAGTCCTATCACTGCTTTACATGTCCATAGTGAGCACAACAGCCTGGTTAGGGTCCAGTTGTGCACATCTGACCATGTTGCATTATGTTCAGATATTAACTACTTACAACAGCCTTGTCCAACATCAGTAGTGTATTCCACAACATAGGTGTACATTGGCAAACACTACCGATGTGCCCTAGGCCATTTCTAATGCTAGTCAGAGAGTGGGTTTGTCCTTCAACACATTGTAAGTGTAGTTTGCCATGATATATGTCATGTTTAGTATACTGTGCCTCTGTCTACCCATGACATAACAGTGATACCCAGGATAGACCTACCATCTCCCATCCACTCATTAAGATTCCTGTTGAGGAGAATCAATGAGTGACTCTATGGATAACCTGTACTGGTAGTTTACTCATGCGTGGGGGTGGCTTCTGTGTTATGGATAATGCAGTACAGCTTGTCCTATGTATGTCAGTGCTGGGGTTCAGGTCCCTCATGTGCATAGCTCACTGCCATTCAGATTGTACAAGGTGCAGCATGTTCCTTGATTCCAGCTTGGACATGGCTTTCTACATCAGGCACAGCTTGCGTCTGGGTGGCCAGCATGGCAGTGTGTGGAGTTGCACTCTTGTTTAATCAGGCAACACATTACATCTGTTCAAGCTCTGTGATACTCCTGGTGAGGTACTGTTGTGGACTTTACAGTTGATGGAGGTGTCTGGTGAGGTACACCCCACAGGGGCTGTTGTAGTCAATTGTAACTCTGATGAAGGATAAAGTACAGTTTTGTACCTACCATAAATGTAGATGTCCGATAGATATGCAACTGCAGTCATAACATATGGGTTGTCCTGCCTCAGGCAGCCCTCAGTCGGCCGGATTCCAAAGTCTGGGTCCAACGTCGGCTGATGTCGCATTTCTCTCCGACGTCAGAGCAGCTGGAGTACATAAGCATCAGCCGACACCATCTTCTTCAGTGTTTCTTGCCCCAGATGCCAGGTGCCCTCCAAGGAAGGCTGTAATCAAATTGGAAGACAAAAATAGGTTTCCAGACAACAAATAAGCAATAAACAGATACACCATAACAGATATCCCCAGCTAAGGATAACAGGGAGAGGAGTGGACCCAAGGCATAGAGGGGAAGGAGGGAGGGAAAACCCGACTGCAGTTGCATATCTATCAGACATCTACATTTATGGTAGGTACAAAAATGTACTATGTCCTTCAAGAATGCAACTGCAGTCATAACATATGGGTTGAATACAAAAGCTTAGCTGGGGGAGGTGGTATGCTCTAAAAAAGGGATGGTGTAGCTATCAATCCCTGCAGGACTGCCGAAGCAAAGCCTGCTCTGGATCTGGAATATAAAGGGAGGTTGTAGTGTTTGGAAAATGTATGCATGGAGCTCCATGTAGCAGCTTCTAGAATGTCTTTTGTAGGCACCCCTCTTAAAAAAGCTGTAGAGGTGGCTGTAGCTCTGGTGGAGTGTGGTCTGACATTGGCTGGCACACTCTTTCCATGGAAGGAATAACAGAATCTGATGCAATGTCCAATCCATTTTGAAATTGTCTGTTTAGAAATTGCTTTTCCTTGTACTGCAGGGGCGTAAGCTACAAAAAGCTGATCAGACTTCCTACTGGTCTTGGTTCTGTCTAGGTAGTAGCGAAGTTGTCTGTGTATGTCCAAGGTATGTAACAGTCTTTCCCCTTTGTTCTCAGGGTTGGGAAAGAAAGCTGGCAGGTGAATTGCTTGATTTAAAAAACCCTAGATACCACTTTTGGCAGAAAGGTAGGGTTGGTTCGTAAGGAGACCCTGTCTCTGTGAAAAGTTATGAACGGTGGTATTGCCATTAAGGCCTGTAATTCCGAAACCCTTCTTGCTGAGGTAATGGCCAACAGGAAAGCTGTCTTCCAGGAAAGAAATTGTAAATCCACAGAAGCTGCAGGCTCGAAGGGAGGTAAAGTAAATTTTTCTAGGACAAAATTGAGGTCCCAAGCTGGTACTGGTGCCTTTCCTGGGGGCTTTATATTCTTGATTCCTCTAAGAAATTGCCTTAACAAAGGATGTGAAAACACAGGTGGGTCAGTGTTGTATCTAGCTGAGATAGCTGAAGCGTGAATTTTTATGGAAGAGTATGAGAGTCCTTTATGTAGCATATCTGCCAAGTATTCCAGGATGAGAGGAATGCTCAAAAGTGATGCATCATGACCCTTGTTGGTATTCCTAATGCTGAATCTCTTCCATTTGGCTGAGTAAGCCATTCTGGTGGATGGTCTGTGGGTTTCTGTTAGTATCCGCTGAACTTCTTTGGAGAGAGGTAAATCTTGGTTATTTATGGGATTTCCCAAGCTGTTAGCTGTAGTGTCTGGATGTTGGGATGAACTGTCCTGAAGTTGTGTTGAGTCAAAAGTTGGGGCCATTGTGGAAGGGCCCACGTTTTGTTGTGACATATGCTCCGTAGTAGTGGGTAACAGTGTTGCCTTGGCCAGTCTGGAGCTATTAGGATCCCCTTTGGCTTGTCTGCTTTGATCTTTAATAACACTGTGGTCATCAGTGGCAGAGGTGGAAATGCATAAATTATCAGGGAGCTCTAGTTGAATGAGAGGGCATCTATTTTCCATACTTGTGGATGATATGTCTTTGAGCAGAACTGTTGTAAGTGATGATTGAGGTGGGAGGCAAATAGGTCTACGTCCGGCCTGCCCCATGTCGAGGTGAGTCATAGGAAGATGTTTGGATGTAGCCTCCATTCGTGGGGGTCTAGGAAATTCCTGCTTAGACTGTCCGCCAGAACATTGTCTTTGCCTGGAACAAACTGGGATTGTAACTGTATGTTTAGACCCAGTGATTTTTCCCAAAGATTCATTGTCAGTCTGCAAAGGGGGTAAGAATGAGTGCCCCCCTGCTTGTTTATGTACCACATCACTGTGGTGTTGTCTGTCCGTATTAATAGGTGGCCTTTTTGAAGTTGTTGCCCAAAGGCCTCGATGGCATGCATTACTGCTAGCATTTCTTTTTGATTGATATGCAGATGTGTTTCCTTTGGAGACCATTGTCCTTGAATACATCTGCCCTCCATGTGCGCCCCCCATCCAAGGTCTGAGGCGTCTGTGGTCATGGTCTGTGTTATCTGAGGTTTTTTTGAACGACATACCTATGTTTGACTGGCTTGCTGTGGCCCACCATAGAAATTCCTTTTGAAGACATGGAATGAGTGGGATAGTTGCTTCTAGGCTGTTGCTGTGTTAAGACCATAAGCTTTTTAAGTACCATTGAAGCTTTCTCATGTGTAGTCTTGCTAGTGGAACCAGGAGAATGCAGGATGCCATGTAACCCAGGGCCTGTAGGAAACCCCTTGCAGTCATCTGGGTGAGCTTTGCTACACTTTTGAAGTAATGGGTTAACTTCTTTTGCTTGTCTTCTGTCAGGTAAGCCATTTGAGAGGCTGTGTCTAGTTTGGCTCCTAAGAAAGTTATTTGCTGGGATGGCTGAAGTCTTGACTTTTGAAAGTTGACTGTGTATCCCAGAGCCTGTAGCAAGTGTATGACATAATTCAAGTTTTTTGTCAAGGTTAGTTTGTTGTCCGCTTGTATGAGGCAATCGTCCAGGTACGGGTAGATTTGAATCCCCTGGAGCCTGCAATGAGCAATTACCGATGCCAGGCATTTCATGAATACTCTGGGTGCAGTAGATAAGCCAAATGGCAATGCTGAGAATTGATAATGCTCTGGCCCTGCAAGAAATCTGAGGTATCTTCTGAAGCAGTGTCTGATAGGGACATGCAGGTATGCCTCCTTGAGGTCCAGTGTAATCAGCCAAGACCCCTTGCCCAGCATGTGAAGGAGTTGCTGTAGAGTCAGCATTTTGAACTTTGGTACTATGAGAAAAGTGTTTAAACCGGACAAGTCCAGTATTGGTCTACATTGAGTTTCTTTTCTTGGAACAAGGAACAGTCTTGAATAAAACCCCTGACCTTGTTCTTGTTGTGGAACTTTTTTTATTGCTTTGATCTGTGCAAGCAGAGAAATTTTCTTGATAGCCTCTGCCCTCTGATTTTGTGGAAGGTTTGGCATGCCTTGTTTTCTTGGCAAGGTATGAAAGTGGAACCTGTAACCGTGGTCTATAATGTCCAAAATCCATTTGTCTTTTGTCAGTTTGTGCCAATTTTTTTGAAAACAGAGATAACTTTCCACCCAGAGGAGCTTCTGTTTGCTCCTTGGTTAGCGGAACTAGAGGAAAGTCATTGAGATTGTCCCTGCGGGGCAGGAGAAACCCCTGTGTCACTTCTTTGGTTTGTTGGTTGCCATTGTCGTCCCCTGTAGGATCCTCTGTATTGTCCTCTTCCTCGGCCACGCCTGTTTTTGCCCCTTTGAAATCTTTCAGGATTAGGAAAGGACCAGTTTTTAGAAGGCCAGTTCCTGCTGAATCTGGGCGGCTGAACCTGGAGGAAATCTTTTACTGTCTGAACTGACTTGGCTTTTTCCTCAATGGACTTTAACACATCTTTAGCATTAGCACCAAAAAGCTTGTTCTTTTCCAAGAGGTTTTGCCTTAACATGATCTGGTAAAGGTTGTTCTTTTAACCATGCATGCCTACGAATGACCGCCCCTGTCATAGCTGCCCTACATGAAGCCTCCAATGCATCATATCCACACTGTAGAAAGTGATTGCTAACCTGTTGAGCATTATGCACAGCCTCCTGCAAAGACTTCCTATCTAAGGGTTCAGGAGAGGCCAATGTTTTCTGTAAATCATCTAAGAGGAAATCCTGATATTGAAACATGTGAATGAGACAATTGAGAGCTCTCATAGATAAAGTAGTGGAGGTGTAAACCTTCTTCCCCCATCTCTCTAAGGACCTTGCTTCCCTGTTAGAAGGCAAAGGGTTTTTGGAGGTGGTAGCTGAAACCCCTTTAGGCCCCTGGGAAATTGTTTCTAAATCAACAGCATGGGCCTTAAAGAAATGAGAATGGGTTTCTGGGACCCTATAGTATCTGTCAGGCTTGGCAGGAGCAGGAGGAAGAGTATCAGGGGTGACACTGGAGTCAGAGTACAAATCATCCAAAACATCAAGCACAGGAGGTATAGCTAAGGGTCTGTGCTGGGGCTTTTTAAGGAAGGTTCGAAGGCGCTTACTGGAGTCTGAATATTCCTGGCCTTGCCACTTGAAATGCTCCGTCATGGAATGCAGAACTTCCCCAAAAGAAATATCCTCAGGAGGGGAGGCTGAGGGAATGGAGTCCTCTGCATCTGAATCCTCATAGGTCTGGAAGGGCTCTTCCTGGCTTTCGGAGCGAACAGAGTCCTCAGAATCTTCATCTGAAGGAAGAGGGTCAGAGGGTTCAACCCTGGGCCTCTTGTCAGGAGGAGGCTGGGATCCTCTCTCAGGATGGGCCTGGGAACCTCTGATCAGGGAAATTAAATCTGCTGCCATAGACATGATTTGAGTTTCAGGAGTAGGCTGAGGTAAGGTTTTAGCAGTAAGATGCTTGGACTTGCTGGCTGCCTTAGCACGTGTGTAGGCCTTGATAGACATGGACATGGGAGGCCTAGCCGCTCCACGTGCAGGAGTGACCTTATCAACAGCAATGGTCTCGGGCATTTCCTCGGTTTCGGTATCCGGAGGAAAATCAATAACTGGCGTCAGAGTGGCCTCCGGTATCGGAGGTATCAGTAATGCGGTGTCTTCGGTTCGGAGCGGTGGAATATCCGCCTCAGAGGGAACCGGGGCACTCGCGGTTAGTTTTGTCGTGGTGTCGGTGGAAGACGCGGGCCAAGGATGTCGGTCCCGGTATTTTCGTTTCTTAGGAGTCTGCGTTTTCGGTTGTTCCGACGGCATTGTATAATCAAATTTGTCGCCGAAGAAGTCTTCTGCGAACTCCGCCCGGCGCCTGAGAGTGCGCTTATTGAAGCGAGCACAGGCGACACAGGCTGAGACGTTGTGGTCTGGGCCAAGGCAAGGGAGGCAGTAAGAGTGGAAATCCTTATGAGGTATTTGTTTACCACAAGACAAACAATTATTTACTTTTTCAGTAATTTCTGACATCGGCTGAGGCAAGAAAATGTCCCCAACGGGGTACTTAGCTTTTTTGATGACTTCGGTTTCGAAGAATACAGGAGCTGACCGACCGGCACTTGCGAACTGCTTCTGCTTCGGGCACCGCGCGCCAAGAAAGACTGAAGAAGATGGCGTCGGCTGATGCTTATGTACTCCAGCCGCTTTGACGTCGGAGAGAAATGTGACATCAGCCGACGTCGGACCCAGACTTTGGAATCCAGCCGACCGAGGGCTACCTGAGGCAGGACAACCCATATGTTATGACTGCAGTTGCATTCTTGAAGGACATCTGCAGAACCACAATGACCTCCCCTTATCTAGATGTCATAACCTTCATGATTAGGTTGGTATATGGATTGTTTCTGTTAACACTACAGCCACATGTTTGTCCAATGCAGGATATCTATCACCTTGTGTACCCAGGTCTGTCATTACATGTTAAGTATGTAATGGGTTAACACCTATGTGGTAATTGGTGGTCACTTACTGTATATCCACAGAGGTTGACTATACAGTTTTCTCCATTTAACTTGCTGACATGGCTATGGCACCAGTTGTCTGTTTCTATGTGGCCCTTTTGTGGGATGCTTGTGTCAGCTGGAGTGTCAGATATGTTAGGCAGTTTGTAGTCCTCTGCAAACATGTTCAGGCACAGTCCTTACATGTTGGCCTGTACCTATGGGGCATATATACCAGACGGGGAAGGTCCCAGGACCAAGCTTTGTGGGATACCTGTTATATGTGGTTTGTAGTCTGACATGGCTGCAGCATGTCTGACCATGTCAGTTCTGTCGTTGGTCTGGTTTGCAACCCCTCTAGTGACATAGGGGTATATATATATATATATATATATAAGCTGGTGAGCATATCTATATTGAACACGTAGGGTATTGTATGGAAGGCTTTGCAAGGTCCAGCTACACTATGTGGACCACATTGCCCTCATCAGTGACCTCAATTACTGTTTCAACTGAGTCACACATGTTTAGGGGCAGGGTCTGCACTTAATAAACCCACACTGGGTAGGGTCGGGTGTCAATAGATCCCCAATATCTTTATGTCTGCGGTACATGCTGATCCTTTCCATAGCTGTGCAGACCAAGCTTCTCAGGATTCTGTGGTGGTTGTTTTTAGTATCCATTCAGGCGACACCTTTCTTGAGAACTACCACTGTTGTTGTACACTGCTCTTTGGGTACATATCCTGTGGTAAGGCTGACATAATGTCAGGGAGGCAGCAGTCTGCTGGGAAAGATATTTTGCATTATGGGGGGGGGGGTTGCACTGCACCTGTCAGGATGTATGTTGCCAATACGTGTGTGTGTTTGGTATGTTGTTTGTAATATTTGTGTGATCCAGAGCATATCTGGGAATTCACAACATGCTTCCTACCATCAGTTGCAGCAGCCTTGGGATTATCCTTAGTGTCCTGTACAATTTGTATCATAATAGGTTCATATGTTCATACTAGGCTATCCACCCTAGGGCATTTGTAAGCCTAGCCACAGTGCGTGTGGCTTTTGCCACCCCTTGCTATGTGAATATTATGGCCATTTATGATTTACTTAGCTGTGCCTCTGTCTGGACATGACACAGTAAAGACCCCCAGTGTACATCTACAATTATCCATCCATTTTGCTAACTTCCTGTTGAGGAGTGTCAGTGAGGGGCTCTGCCTAACATGTAGTGGTATTCTGTTCCAGGGTGTGGAGAGACTCAGGGTTAGGTATCTGTCCCTCCAGCACATCCTATTTGATTATGTGTTAAGGTTGACATCTCTGACTCACACAGCTCCGATGGCTTTGAGTTTTCTGGGGTGGAGCATGTCCATTACTTCTGTGTTGGACATGGACTTGTATAACAGACATACAATGCCTCTGTGTAGGCAGTATGTGACTGCATTCAGCTGTGGTGTCTACAGCCAGGCAGCATATGACATATATTTGAGACCCTTTCTAACTCTTTGTGAGGTACCTTTGAGGTCTTTCTAACTGCTGCAGGTGCCAGGTAATGTACATCCCAAATGAGGCATTGTACTACATTATGGGTCTGATAAGGGAACAGTGTAGGGGCACAATGACATTTGTTGACGTAGATGTGAATCCTTTCATGATACAGTGTCCAATATAGACAGTCTTCCTAGACAAATTGGCAATGTGACTGTCACATAACAGGTTATTGTCCACTTGTGTCACTAGGTCCCTGATTACTCCTTCCATACATAATGGTTTACCACCTATGTGGTAATTTGTGTGTACCTTGTTTTGTATTTGGTGGTACATTCATACTGTCCACTGTCTTCAGGACAGCGGGGTGGGGTTCCTGTGTGTGAGAGTGTGGTCTGTAGCATGCTACAGACTGTACAGCAGTCTTGCCTATGGTTAGTTGCACATGGGTGGACTGCAATGATGTAAGCATTGTCAGTTAACTGGACATATAGGTGTCTGTGCTGAATATGGATACTCACCCTCCTTTTATGTTTTGTTCCAGGTTTTGTGGCCATAACACATGATATGTGGTATTACCTGGTAGTGCTGGTGTGCTGTCATGAGGCTTGCAGCAGGTTTCTATCACTGGACAGACATCGATGTTCTCCATACTGGGGAGGGCCTCAGGAGCATGCATATTGAGGTTTACACGTCTGGCATTGATCAGCATTACCCTTCTGTTTCTTTCCAGTTTTGTTTTCTATGGTGGTGGGTTAGTCTTTACGGCCTTGCCTACAAAAGGATCTCTGTAGGTTGCAAAAGCCTTAGGCAATATCCAGATGCCCATGGGTAACAGGTGCAAGCCATCCCTGGAGCAGCAGCATGTCTCACTATGGAGTCACCTATTACAACTGTATCAGGCATGTTGTTGCTCCTTCTGTCCTGTGACTGTTTGGCACACCAGCTTTGTGTGCTATGTGTTACATGTGCTATGTCTGGAGGTTGTTTTATTGGGTGTCTGCTTTGGAGGCTTGTGTTGGTGTTGTGTGTTTGTAATTAGGGCCTCTGGGAATGTTTTTGTGTTTATGTGTTTGGTTTACAGTCGTTGTAGGTCTATGTGGGACTGGGTTTGTGGTGTATGCGGTTACCTTGTCCTCCTAACTAGTTTTGACAGTACTGATTTGGTGGTGCTCAGGCTCCGGTTTGGCTACCTGGTTGCGTCTATCACATATATTTGTATTTATTGGGGTGAGTTGTTGTTGTGTGTGTACTTGGAACAGGTGTCACATTGCCTCTGGATTCACAGATTCTACTTGTTTTGCCTGGCCTTAGTGGATTGTATGTGTGGACACATTTTATTGCCATACTAGTGATCACTGATTACTTCACTTTTTATGTTTGATCTATCATGTGGTAGCTTCCTCATTCTCTTCAATGGTTTAGTAATTGCTGGAGTCCAGCATGCCAGATGCCTGGGTGTATGGCATTGTGTCTTGTTGTTATTTGTGATTGCAGACTCCAAGCACTCTTGGCTGTGTTCATGGTATGCCTGTATAACATGTTCTGCAGTGTGTCCCATATTCTGGACTTGCACAGGTCCTTTCATGGATTCCACATTGGTTTGTAGGGGTGCAAGCTATGCTTTATACATGTGTTTCACTGTGGTATTCTGGCCAGGGACTGGGGTCGGGATGTGTAACTACAGTGTCATTACTCTATGGTCTGGTCTTACCAGTGAGGGATACACTTCTCATCTTGACATCCAGTACACATATTTCTGATTATCACATCCAGTATGCTTACCCCTCTTGTGGAAGTGTTACATTTTGCATGTCCATTTTGTTTGATGGATTCTGGGAAATTGTCTACAAATGTGTTGGTGCTAGTATAATGCAAAGAGTATAGTGACAAACGTCTCAAAAGCTGACTTCACACTTCTTCAGACTGAGATGGTATCCTTTAAGCCCACTGGGCCATTGGAAACCATAACACCCAATGGTGACTCCTTCACAGACGCTTTCTACGGACATCTCCAAGAAAGCATGGACCATGCAATCACAAATAAAACCAAGACCCTCTCCACCAAGGGAAAGTGGCCTGTCTGGTGGACCCCAGCCATAAACAAACTGTATAACAAATGAAGGATACTAATGCAAGACAGAGCTAAATCTCCTAAAGGGAAGGCAGCTGTGATCAGCACTAGTAAAAAGCTACATTCTCTCATAAAGACATCCAAGGTCAACTTTGAGACAAAAGTCACCAAAGACAATAAAGATAACCACAATGCCTTCTTCAGTTATGTCAGAAACCTGGGTGGGAACCCTCAGATATGCTCAGAGTTGGTACACAACAACATAAATTTCAGTGACCTGACAGATATTGGCAACATTCTGGCAGACAGGTTCAGTGCAATTTTCCCCCTCCCTCACCCCCAAAAGAAGATAGTTATCACAGCTGAATGTAACCTCACTGTCATCTCAGATGTCCATGTGAGAGCCGCACTCAGCTAAGACAAAAACACAGCATCAATGGGACCTGATGGTATCCCCAGTTGCGTGCTACGTGAACTCCAGAAGGAGCTAAACCCGTATATACAAATGCTATTTAACCTTAGCCTTGCTACAGGATATGTACCTGAACACTGGCGTACAGCAACAGTGGTCCCACTCCACAAAGGAGATGCCTCCACAGACCCTGGGAACTACCACCACACAAGCTTAACCAGCCTTGTCTGCAAAGCTATGGAAAGAGTCATTATGAAGCTCTTAAACAGAGACATTGGTGACCTACAGACCCTTGATCCCACCCAGTTCAGCTTTGTACAGGGCAGATCCTGCCTTTTGCACGTAGTTGACTATTTTGAAACTGTCAGTAGGGCCATTGATGAGGGCTAAGCGGTCCACACAGCCTACCTGCACTTGGCTAAGGCCTTTGACACAATACCCCACTCAGGCATCATAGACAAGCTCAACAGCTCAAATATAAAACCATATGTCACAGGATAGGTTGCAAAATGGCTAAGAAACAGAACCCATAAAGTCGACATTGCAGGTGCCTTGTCAGATTCAAAGCCAGTCACAAGTGGTGTCCCACAAGGATCTGTCCTGGGACCCTCTTATTTGGCATTTACTTTTCAGATGTGAAAGCAAACATAGGAGGGTTGTGGCTGACAAAGTTTGCAGATGACTGCAACCTAGGCACCATAGTGAATACATCAGCCGGCACACACATCCTACAGAATGCCCTCACAAAAACAGATAGCTGGTGCCGGAATCATGGCCTGAAACTGAATGCAACTGATGTGTAGTCATCCCCTTTGGGAGGAACAAAGTCCCCACAAATTAACACATAGACAGCAACCCAGTGAGCACAGAAAACAAATCAGACACCTGGGGACCCATGTAGATAGTGACCTCTCGTTTGACACCCATGTTGCCAAAGTGGTTAGAAAGACTTTCTACCTTGCCCACCTTATCATGAAGGGTTTTCCATCCAGATCAAAGGAGGTCATTGCACCCCTATACTTCTCCCTTATCAGGCCCATGACTGAATACAAAGCCCCATTTGGTATGTACCTCACCCAGCACTTGCAAAAGCTGGAGAGACCCCAAAAGTACCTTACCAAGAGGATTAAGGGTCTACAACACATGTCATATGCTTCCAGACTAAAGAAAACCCAGCTTTATTCAGTATCACCGCCTACTTACAGGTGACCTATGCCTGACATACAAGACCATGTCCAATCAGGATTTGGTGGACATGCTCCACTGCAAGCAATCCAAATCCACCAGAACCATGAGAGCTAAAGATTTGAACCTCAACACATACATGTATAGGACATGCTGGAGGGACAGAGTCATAACTCAGAGGCTTCTCACACTCTAGCACAGAATCCCAGTTCATGTTAGACAGAGTCCCTCACTGACTCTCTTCAAGAGAAATCTGGACAAGTGGATGTGAGATCGTAGGTTTACCCCAGGGGTCCTCCCTGTGTCACTACTAGACAGAGGCACAGTCGAGTTATTCGATTAAGTAAGGGGGTCTTAATGTGTCACTACTAAGTCAGAGGCACAATAATCGGAATCTATTCTGTACACTTATTACCACTATAAGGGGTGGCAATAGCCATATCACTATGGCTAGGCTTATAAATGCACTAGGGCAGATAGCCTAGTAGTAAACTATGAAACTATGAAACTATGGTGTATGTGTAGGTATTTTCAGTCAAGCAATATAATGTGGTTTGGGGGGCTTGATATCTTCATGTATTCCCACATAGGCCTGGTGCAGTTCCTGCTATTAGGACAGTGGTCTGCAGCAAGGTATATAGTGGTAGGCAGTTTTAGCCATTGGTATTTGACCATGGCTAATCCGTGCTGCTTCTTGTTGTGGTACCAACATGGGGGTGTGGTTATCCATGACATTTATTGCTAGTCACCCTCGTTTTGTAGCTTGTTCCATGTTTTGCAGCTTTACATCACTGTATGAGGTGTGACCTGGTCGTGTTAGGGTGCTGATGTGGGCTTTGACCCAGTTTTCTATTACAGCACTGATATCTACATTCTCTATACTGTGTGCATTTACACTGCACGCATCTTGCTGTTTATACTTCTGGCATTGGGTAGCATTACATCTAGGTTCCTATCCCTTGTGGTACCTATGAAGGTGGGTTTGTGTTTTGTGGTTCATGATTGGTGAGGGTGGATGTTAGTCAGGGTCCTCAGGTGTGCATATGGTACATGGTGTTACATTACTTAACACATGGCATTCATGCCTCAGGTGGTGCTGCAGGGCTGCCTCTGTCGGATGCACATACTACACTCCCTGTACATGTTTGGAAGCAGGTTGTGTCATGTTAGGCGTCCCTGTTACTATATGAGTGAGTCAGAGGGGGTATCAGTCCCAGTGTTCCTACTGAGCCAGTGTATGTGCTATGCGTTGCCTCTTTGCCAAGGCCAGGGTATACTGGGCACGCCTCCTTCTGCCTACTGGGGCAAGGTCAGGTTGTTCCTCCTCCGAGTCACCCTCTGCCTGTGGTGGCCTTGGCAATGGTGGGGGTATGTTTGGCCCAGCTCTATGCTGGTCCTGCTGCAGCTGTTTCCGCAGGATCATATTATGTAGCATAGCACATATCATGATCATTTGGGTACATGTAGTTGGTGTGTACTGCAAGGCTCCACCAGATGTGTCCAGACACCGGAACCATGACTTGAGCAGCCCAAACACACGCTCTATGACATTACGTTTTTGTGCGTGTGCCTCATTATGGCGTTCCTGTTCAGGTGTGTGCATTTCTGATGGGTGTCATCAGCCACGGCTCAAGTGCATAACCTGCATCCCCCACTAGGTGTCCGTGTGGGAAGTCCCCACTGGCAAATGATTGGTACAGCTGCGTCAGATGCCAGATGTGGGAATCGTGGTAGCTCCCAGGGCAGCCAGCACACACGTTCATTATTATGCCCTGGGCATCACACATGACCTGGCAGTTGATGGAGGGGAATCCCTTGCTGTTAATATAGGCTCTACCCCGCTCACCGGCTGGTGCTTTGATGCGTATGTGCGTGCAGTCTATTGCACCCAGTACCTCAGGGTATCCCACTATTTGCTGGAAGAGACGCATATTGCTGGCCAATACCTCACGGGCATTGGGGAAATACATGATCACCGACATGTGCTGACATGGCATCCAGGAACTGGTGCAGTACCCTGGAGGCTGATGCCTGTGATATCCCCATCATATCACCAGTTGGTCTCTGGAAGGTACCTGTTGCTAGTATTCTTAGGCCAACACATACCTTGGTTTCCACTGAGATGGGTTCCCCTCTGTTGGTTCTGTGTGTGAGACGTGGCCTGCACAGCTCAACAATTTGCTGCAGAAGGTCTCTGTCCACTCTGTAGCACTCTACTATCTCCAGCTCATGTAACCCATGGTAGGTGACCCTGGGCCTGTATACTCTTCTCCTTCTCCTTCTCCTCATTCTGGGTTGTCTGTCAGCATCTGCATTGTCACCACCCTCAGCAATTCGCCTATGCCTGATTATAACAGCTATGGCAGCCCCTAGCATTTCTGCTCTGAGTTCAGCTTTTTCAGTTTTCAATTCTGATAGCTTACTCCTTTCTTGCAGTATCTCTTGAGAGAAACACCCTGCACTGCTGTTTGCAGTGTTTTAAGTACTGGGTTGGGCTTCTAGTCTGCCTGTGTAATTGCCTGCTTCTAATTGTTATCACCAATTAACTCCAGCAGTATCCTCTGGCAGCTTCCTTGTAATCTGGTTGTTTCCTTTTTCCTCTCTGTTTCCTCAGGGGGAGCAATGTGCACACCAGCATAAGCACGCTCACAGTGACTTAAACACGCACACACATCCTTACACGGTTTGAACTTGGCTGATTCATGGTAAAACGTGCGCACATTGTCTTACACACGTGCACGCCCGCGCAAACCATTGTAAACGGTTTGCAACACGCTCCCAGATGTTGAACCTGCTTTACACGCACACACGCGCGCATGCACGTATATCAAGAAAGTTTGAGTGTAGGGATAGTGTGCACCCTCTATTTCTTGACTTTCCCAGTGTTCTGTTGGGACACACCTCTCTCCCTGATGTCTGTCTGTCATCTGTCATGTTACACTGCCCTCCAATGTGATACATTTATTTCTATCATTCCCCCCCGTGATGTCACCTACGTCTTACTCTATTCCTCCCCCTTCTATAACTCTAACACTACTCGGAAAGTGCTCATTACCTATGTGGCAGTGTGATTCAGTATTGTAACCCTCATTTACATAGGATTGCCTATTGTAATGCTTAGTTACATGTCTTACACGGAGCTTCCCCCCTTGGCAACCACTACACGGTGGCCATATTGTTTTTGGTCTGCTAGTCCCTGCATTGTCATTCCATGTAATACATAAAACCCACAATTGTGAGCTTATAAGCTTCGGTTTTTACTTTTGAGCAGTGCACCCCGTTTGCGCGGGTGTGCGCTGCAGTTAAACATCAAAATCCCCCGAAAAAAAAAAGTTATTTTAAATAATTTTGCATCACTTTTTAATGCCAATGGCCACATATTTGGCCATAGGCATGCTAGATGACACATATGCACCCTTTATTTGGAGCTGACATAGCTCCGTTGTCAATTTTGCAGAAATATACTCAGTTGTCAGCTGAGTACATTTCTGCAGCTAAAACGTCCATTACATGGACTGGTTTGGGCTTCCTGGATCGCTCAAATACCTCATTTGCATATCTTTGAGCTGCAAATGAGGTACTGAGCATTTCCACGCCCAGTCCGTGTAAGAGACGTTTTAGCTGTCTCTTACACGGAGGTTTGGGCTGTTCCTGGATCGGGAGGCTTACACGGAGGCTCACACTACTCTTAAACTCCATGTAAGCCTTCGTGAATCTGCCCAATTATCATTAAACTAAGTAAAAATATGAAAACAAAATTTTTAAAATATTTTCCCTAAACTTAAAAAGAAGGAAAAGCAACACATTTAGAGAAATTTCAGTAAATGTGAATACTTTTATTAACAGTCTAAGAAGGAAAAGGATACTGGGATGGTGTGCTGAATGTGTTGTGGCTGTTATTCTGTTAAGAGAATGTAAGACTACTAACAATTGAAGAAAGATAGCAAAAGAAAAACTATGGGGTAGAAACATAATATGGAACTTATGAAGTGAAAGTTATTCTGCAGTGTCTGTGCTGTGCAAATAATAAAAAGCAATGAGAATGCCTGATGTAACATTGGTAAGGTTGGAAATATTAACTGTTGTGGATGCGAGGAAGCAAGAACGTTTACAGAATTATAGTATTATATGCATATATATAACTATCAGATATAGAGTCTGTTTCTTCAGATATTAGGCTATGTGGTTCATATGTTCAAAGATATATACTAAGCTAGCAACCACCATGGTCTTTAAAAAGCCTAGCTGCACAACTCAACCCAATTCTGTCCCTACATATCATGAGCATTTATTAGGATGGGCTATTTTAGTTAGGAAGTTTCTTAAGGTTATTGGGGGGTTAATTTGAGCATTGCAACTGTCTGCCTCTCTCTATCAGAGACATGAGGTCCAGACTTTGGTTAAATTTCCAATTTCCCTTCCATTGGCCAATGTAACCTTAAGTATAATTAGGGATGGACTCTGCTTCACATGGATGGGGAACCTGTTTGAGAACATGGAATCATCTGAGGCACATATCTGTCTCACCATGTGCAATCTAGTAGTTCTGATGCTGTTCATTTTGAAGGTATTTAAAAGGTAGAGAAGAGATGGATCCAAGGATATCTTGTATGCCAGGAATAGATCACCTCTCAGCAATGTGTAGGAGACTGAGTATAGAGATAGGGCTTTAAGGCAATCTCTATAGGACAAAGTCTTTATACCCTGGATTCAATTGGTAAGGAATATTTGTGGACTTTCCAACTGTTGCATATGTCTTGTCAGATACATAATGAAAGGGGCATTATACTTGATGATGGGTCTGCTAAAGGCTAGATAAAGTAGAATTATGACTTCCTAGCACCTGAATGCCATGTCCTTACTTATAGGTTGGGAGGTATAGAATGATTTTCTAGTTATACTGAACACATGTTGGTCAAAAGCCAGATTACTGTCTACATATGATCCCAGATCCCTGACTACCAGACACACCTCTCAACTTCTTATAGCAGGAAATCTGGACAAAGCCACATATAAGAAGGGGATAAAGGCCAAAAAATAGGGATATTTTTAAATATTGCTCTACACGTTTAAAAAGTTAATAAAATAACATTTTACATTACCATGAATTTTCTGAAGGATAAATATCTCCCATTATTTTTTTACTTTGGTCCTCACTGATTTGCCAGTGATTTCCCAGAAAAAGTACAATGTTATGAGAAACAGACAAAAATATGAGACAAATATCTGGACATTCTATAAAGTCTGGAAAGTTGAGAGGTATGCTATCAGATCAACTCTTAAGGACATTTTATCAATGGAGTAATTAGCGTGGGTGGCCATTTTCCCAAAAGGCACTATAATGTATTAGTAGTCATTGAGTTTTAATCTGTGACTTTGGCACCAGTCATTTGTCCATATTAGAACATCTTGTAAGATCTTTGTGTCATAGGGAGAATCTATGTTAGCTCTCGATATGCAGTCATCTTCAAACTTGGTCAGACAAAGACCTTAGGCATTAACCTTTATCTGCAAGAAATTGATGCCAAATAGGGGTGGTCGTAGCATGGGCCTCTGAGGTACCCTGCTGGTGGCTAATATGAAAATTACAACTGCAGAGGACCTTGTGATTTAAGGGGAAGATGTAAAAAGGAAAGGAAAGCTATAAAAATACAGGAAATGATAAAATGTAAATTGAATGTATGGAACAAAAGTCAATGGACTTATAGAAGGAGGGCATTTGGATATGAAGTTGATTATTTTATATTATTGAAAGGCTTGGGAGTAGCAGATGGTGATAAATCTGTGACAGATTTTTCAGACCATTTAGCAAATATAGATGTAGGTGATGGAAAAAGGTGAATATATTATAGGCTAATGACCCAGGGGCCTTTCTAAGCTTAGCCAAGTTTTTCCATAAGAATAATGATGTCCTGTATTTAAATAGGACACTAAGGGCCAGGCATTTATAAACTACCTCTGTCCATAGGGAACATGGGTGCCAGGCCCAGTGTAGATTTCCTGTTCCCCAGCCACTGGTTTAGGTTGTGCTTAAACCAGGTACTAGACAAACTCAGCTTCACATGGACAGAAAGCCTATTCCAAAAAGAGGTGCAGTCTCTGAGACACATGACTGTCTCTCCAGCATGTTCTGTTTGAGGCACAGACAAAATTCAGGTCCCTAGACCTTGTATTTCTGGTACTGTTTGACTTACAAATATGCATGAGATTCACAAGTGTGGTGTTTGTAGCTGCCCTGTAAGCCAGGCATAGATCACCTTTCAGCAATCTGTAGGAGACTGAGTAGAGGGAAAGGGCTTTATGGCACTCTGTAAAAGGCAGGTTTGTTATACCTTGTATTCTTTTTGTGAGAAACCTCTAAGGTCACTCTAGTTGCTGCATATACCTGGTCAGGTACATACCAAAGGGAGCATTGTACTCTATGATCAGTCTGGTAAGGGTGGAGTTCGATGGGATAATGACCTCTTTGGACCTAGATTCCATGGCCTTACTTATAAGTTGCACAACAAAAAAGGATTTCCTGATTATGTAGCCACAAGATGGTTGAAGGTAAGGCTGCTGTCTACATGCATACCCAGATCCCTGACCACTGAGTCAACTCTATTATTAAAATAGGAAAGGGAATAAAAAGAATAATAATAAATTATGGTATGAAATTGGAGATTGGACAGTATTGCAGTTATGAAGGACTTCTGTAAAAGTGGTCTGAATGGTGGAATGGTAGAGTGAATTCAAAAAGGAATATAAAAAGTGTTTCTTTCAATGGCAGGATGATATAAGAAAGGAAGAGAAACTGAAGTATGGGAATATTTATAGGAACATATTAGAGAATTTATAGAATAATACAAGACAGTATTATGATGTGGAAAAAGAAATATATAAAAGAAATCAAGAAAAAAACAAGGCATTACTGTTATGCAGATATATTACTTACAAGGGAGACATCTGCATATTTGGGCAAAATAGTAAGGGAGGATATTAATATAATGAGGGAAATGAAACTTGTAAAAAGAGAGATAAAAAGAACACAAGAGCAAATTATGATTATTGCAGTACAGTATGTAGAAAATAAGATAGAATGAAAAGTAAAAAAAAAAAATCCAAAAATAAGTTAAGGAAAAATGTGAAAAATAAATTACCGTAAGTGAATTGGATGACATACTGAGAAAATGTAATGTTGATTCAGTATCAGGCCCAGATGGTATAGCATAAGGAATGTTCAAGAACTTAATTGCTTGACAAGGATGGTATTTTGTAAATGTACTGAATAAATGGATAAAGGAAAGGTTTGCTTCTGAAAGAGTTATGCAGTGTGATATTAAACTTTATATAGAATAAAGATAAGAATGAAATAAAAAATTGGAGACGTCACACTAAATAGATTATATATTGTTATAAGAACACTACAGCGATACAGAGAAGAATGGAAGGAATGATGAGGGATATTATGGAGGAAAGTATATATGGTATAAGTCGGAAGGAATGTCCAGAATTGTCCTTGGTTGTCAGAGAAATTGTGGATGACATTTTAAGTAAAAAGGTGGATGTGGAACTTATGGAAGGTAATATTAGCAAGGCATCTGATACAGTAGGACAGGATGTTTTGTGGAAGGTTATGTAGATGTATGGAATACCTAATAGAATTAGGATAGTATACATGTTAGCATATCAAAATAATCAAATGAGATTGTTAGTGTATGAGTGGCTGAGTAAAGAAATTTGAATGAAGTGTGGTATAAGGCAAGGATGTCCCTTGAGTGGAATATTTGCATTGGTGATTAATGTGACAGTGAGGGAAGTAGCTTATAAAATGAAAGACAATAGATATGTGATGCAAAAGGAAGTGGTGATTCCAATACTTCCGACATAAGTAGATGATATAGGTGTAGTTTGTAAGATCAAAATATGGATGAGGAGAGTGTTGGTTTGGCTGAATGGATCTTTAAAGCAAATGGGAATGACTTTGAATAAAGATTAAGGTAAGATTTTAGGTCATACCTCTCAAGGTCTTAGCACAAGAAATCTTGACAACCCCTAAAATAATGAGGGGACAAAGGTGCAAAAATAGGGTCTTAGTTTAAATATTGCTCTTATAAACTTAGAAAGTTGCTAAATTAATTCATTAATGTATTTATTTATGTTTATTTACAGAGGCAGTATACTTATCAGTATTGATCAATTTCAGGTTCAGAACTGGTAACACGATTTGTCTTAGCATGCATTTTCTGAAGGAGATGAAGTCTGAAGTTCAAATGTATGTCATTATTTAGTGATGTCAGTCCTCAGTGATTTTACAGAAAACCACAAATTTTATGAGGAATAGACCAAAATATGTGGCAAAAATCTGTACATTTTACAAAACTCAGGACAATCATGTGGTATGGTTTGGGTGATGTGGTGAAAATTGGAGGTGTGTATTTTCAGTGAATGAAGTATCTTTGCTAGCAATAAAAATTGGGAAATTGTGTAGTTATAGTGCAATGGAAGTGCTTGATAAAAGAAATGAAAGAAATATGACTTGTATGGAAGACCTATAGTTTAGCATTCAGGAAAAAAGGTTTATCTGATGAATTTGGTATTTATGGGAAAATAGCATACATATCAAATGTTTATATGGTGCCAGAAAAATATGAAAAATAAATTGTGCAAGTGGTGTTTTTTTCCTATGGATTTCAAGATTAAACCCAGTGAAAAGAGGTGTGTTGAATATGATGGAGGACTGCGGTTATTAAATCCAGTTGTTATTCTGTTTCTTTACATTTGTATAGAATATTGAAGTGGGTAAATGAAGAAAATGAGAAATTAATAGGTAGAACATTTAAATAGAAGTCATAAAATTCTGGGAGATGACAAAAGCAAAGAACAGAAACATAATATGCAAATAAAGAAATTAAAAATTATAAAAAAAGAATATCAACATGCAAAAATGTGTGATAAAGAGAATGATAGAAAGATGTGATATGATAATATGATGAAACAACATTGTGTAAATCCATGGGGAAATTTACCAGAAATTATTAAAGCCATGAAAGTAATGAAAAAGTGGTGTTCCAAGATAGCAGAATGCCAGAATTTCCTATGGAGTCAGGTAATGCATACATATAAAGGAGAATATGTAATATAAAAAGAAAGTTGAAAGAGTGTGTTTATTTTGTGGGGAGGAATGAGCATAGTATTTTTTTGCAATGTACAAGAGTGGTTAAACTCTGGAAACAATGTGAAGAAAAATTTGAGAATATCAATGGCAAACAATATAAATATGAATATGATTATGTATGGATGTTATAAGAAGAAAGAATATGTGAGAAGGGTAGATAAGAATTTATTTGATGTAAAATGGACTATATGGAATAAAATAAATAGTAAAAAAAAGAAATGTGTGTATATGTATATCTGTAAATATGTGCTACTCTTTTCAATAGGTGCTGTAGCTACTCAAGCATTTGGGGCCTCTGTTTAACATCTCATACAGGGGATGATATACTCAAGAGTCTAGCACCCCTTTTATTCTTACTGTAATGTCACCAAGCCAATCACATGTTATGGGAACAGAACCCACAGCCTTCTGCACCAAAGGTTTGAGGTTTCTATCGTTTTTTTTTTGGGGGGGGGGGTAAACTCTTGGCTAGGCTTGTAATGGTCCCAGGGCCATCAGCCTTGTAATCTCCCATGATCTTATGATCCTATAAAGGTGCATATGCTATCTGTTGCACTACTGACAATGCACAAATACCCTGGCTGTCAGAAATAATTTGAATAATGCATGAATCTCTTTTATCTGTCTAATTCTGAGACATAGTTAGATTTGAATATATGTTTATTAATGTCCTATTCTGCTCATATAGCTATACACCTTAGAAATGTTTGTGCCTTATACCACTAAATATTATGTGTGCCAAACACATTTTCTCCTTTAGAATCTATATCGAATAGTAAAAATGAGCAACTTGACATGAAAACCCTTGTTGATATGGAATATATTTTGCAAATCTTTGCTGGACATTTTCCAGTGAAAAAGCCTAAGTTTTATTATTTATAAAAACAGCTGAGTTTCCACTGCCTTCTTTCAGATTCAACATTGCCCAACCCAGAAATGATAATAAACTCATATTAGCTCTATTCCTCGACCTATCCAAAGCATTTGATACCGTTTCCCATCCCATCCTCCTAAATAAACTTTCCAACCTCCGACTCTCTACCTCCACTACCTCCTTGTTTAACAGCTACCTCTCAAACAGATATCAGTCCATCAGATGGCAAATATCCTTCTCCCCTTTCCATCTTGTTAAGACTGGGGTTCCCCAGGGTTCTATCCTGGGCTCCCTACATTTTAATATATTTATAAATAACCTCCATGTCTCCTGCCCCCACTCTACCTTAATACAGTATGTAGATGATTCCACAATATTAACACCTCTGACAATACAAAATCTCCACACTGTCACTCAACAATCTCTGCACCTAGAACAATGGCTAACTGAAAATAACCTGCTTATCAACCCCAAAAAAAGACCAAGCTTCTCTTTATCCTTACAAAAACCTCATTTCAGCTAAAGACAACTTCACCATCTCATCCTTAGGTAATACAATTATCACTGTCAACTCAAACACCAAATTGCTTGGTATTGCTATAGACAACCAATTGAAATTTGACCTACATATCTTAAAATGTATCAAAAATTCCAATAAAAAACTAGGTCTTCTATACTGCAACAACAAATACATACCTAACAAATCTAGTCCTGTACCGGCTCAAATATTTATTCTACCATCCCTGCTGTATGCAACTTCCATACTTACAAACCTCCAAAATAATCTCGTACCCAAACTACAAACCACCTATAACAAGATAGCCAGATTTGCAGCCAGTAATAGCCACAAATCCCATCATTGTATATCCCTGAAGAGCTTAAAATAGCCTGAGCTCCCCCACATACTTCAAATATCACAACTACAAATTGCACACAGCATCCTAAATAGCCCCAACTCCTGCCCTACCCTTGCATCCATAATTATACCCTACACATCCAATCGTGACCTCAGAAACACACAAAAAAACTTCTGCAGGTGACCAAGCCAAAGATAAATACTGGAAAAATACTTTATAGTCTTTTAATTGCACACTCATGGAACAAACTTCCATTGTCCCTTCGCTCCACTACCAAAAGTGGTGAATTCAAAAAGCAACTAAAAATTCATTTCCAGAATGCATGGATCTGTACTTGTCAGGAAATTACCTAATGAATTTTTCTTCTTCTCTCAATTAACATATCTGCCTGGTATCTACCTAGACTGTCTACATGTATTACTCTCTCTGCAGTTAGTACCTATGCTATTAAATGCATCTTTGTTGTACTGTGTCATGATGTTACTCTGATTTTTTTTTTATTTTAGGCATTGCTACATTTCTTGCAAATAACAATGCTAGCCAAATTTCTCAAACATATTGCTACTGCATTCACTAAAATACTGTACTTTTGCCTTGTATATATTAATATTGTATATTTCTTTCTGTTTTTGTACTAAGTATCTTACATCTTGAATTGTTAGGTTTTTCTTATTTTTTAATTACTTTCCTGAAGCTTTTCTTCTTGGGTCTCCACTGAAAAAGGGCTCTGAGCCCAGTCGGACTGACCCGGTTAACAAATGTAAAAATAAAATAAATTAATTAAATAAATAAATATACCACACAACAATATATTGTACAACAATGAAATATGACATAATGATATACCTACACCTAATCTCCCTACTACTCCTCACCACACTTACACATGACTATCAAACTGGCATCTCTCCAAAGAGCAAATCAACCACCAACCCACACCACCATACACCACTCACAACAGCACTCTGTTTTTTCATTTCATCTCAAATACACCCACCAAATCCCTCTGTCTTCAGCTGCAAATATGTGAAAACTAACCTGAAAACAATACAATACACCAACTTATTTTAAACAAATCCAAATCTAAATGGTATTTCCAGCTCTTATCACTCAGTCTCACATCTGAAACTCAGCAGAGACATTCATCCAAACTCAGGTCCTACTATTATGTCGCAAACTGCATCAGTATCTTCCTCAAGTGCAATACTTCTAGCTACAAAGAAATCTGACATAATCCTACTTAATAGTAATCTAAGTAGCATTTGCAATAAACTCTGATAATTACAAGCTTGCCTAGCATTTTACAACTTGGACAGTCACAGAAACCTGGCTAAAAACCTTACATAAAAGACAATGAAATAATACCTCCAGATATAACATTTTCAGACTTGTCAGAACAAACAAACAAGATGGAGGAGTCTCAATTATATACAAAAAACTCCCTAGAACTTAGTCTTTACCCACACTTAAAAATGCAGACTATCTCAAATGTAACAACAGAAAACCTGCATCATCAAGCTTTATGCAGCACAACTTCTGCACTAGCTATATAACAATATACCCCATGAACCATTACAATGGGTGACCTTAATATAAACTGGGACCCTAAAGACACAAACACCCCAGTAGTGGTGTTGCCGTTATGATAATGTAGGTTTAGGGCTATAGAATGGGTGTTTGCTTTACTACTCATTTTATTTAAGTAAAGGATTTCAAAGATTGGTGGGTCATTCGTAGCCCGAAATGAATGGCAGAGATCACACCTCAAGAGTGTGTATGACACTGAGTACAGGGACAAAGCTTTTAGTCTGTCAGAGTAGCTGAGGGTACTCCCTGAAGTCTTTTTTTGGGCAGAAAACATGAGGTCTCTCAAGCTGGTTTATGTGTTTGGCAAGATACACGTCGAAGGGTGAATTATACTCAATGTTGAGCCTAATAAGGTGAAACTTCTTTGGCCCTTGAGGAGATCCCACAAATAGGTTCATAGGCTGGTACTAGGCTATTGGCCATAGGGCCTATACAAGCCTAGCCATAACAATTCCCTGGATATTTCTTCCCACAATATTTACTTCCCTGGACCCCTGCTACACTGTACAAGACAGAAGAATTTTCTAACCACTACAGAGATGTATAGTTTAGGAGAGCCTATTATCAGCATATGTACCCAAATCCACAATGGTTGTATCAAACTGGAGAATTACCTATATGGTAAGTAGCAGTGATGCTAGATTTATGAAAGAAAACTCTGTTGCATTTAAGTGTGAGCCTATGAGTAATACAGCAAGCAATTGTTGATTGCTGCCCTTGCTAAAATTTCAGCATCAGAATGGGATTTTTAATCCTCAGTAAACCTGGTTATTCATAGTTCCTTGATATCTGCTTTATTTCACATACATATATATAAAAAAGAGGTGCAGACACAGGACAGAGCACTTTGAGACATCACTGGTGACATTCTTCTGTCTAGTACTAATATGTCAGAGCATAAAGGTATGGGTTCTGTTAGACAGCTAGTTACCAATCTAGTACACTATATATCCAGCATACTATGTATCCAGCGTACTATGTATCTAGTGTACTATGTATCCAGCATACTATGTAGCCAGCATATCTAGCATACTATGTATCCAGTGTACTATGTATCCAGCATAGTACGTATCCAGCGTACTATGTATCAAGTGTACTATGTATCCAACATACTATGTATCCAGCATAGTATGTATCCAGCATAGTATGTATCCAGTGTACTATGTATCCTGTGTACTATGTATCCAGCATACTATGTATCCAGTGTACTCTGTATCCTGCATACTATGTATCCAGCATAGTATGTATACAGTGTACTATGTATCCAGCCTACTGTGTACCCAGCATTCTATGTATTCAGTGTACTATGTATCCAGCATAGTATGTATCCAGGGTACTCGGTATCCAGCATACCAGGTATCTAGTGTACTATGTATCCAGCATACTATGTATGGGTTAATGCTTAGTTTGGATGGTAGGTCAATAATCCCAACATAGGGAATAGTCTCAAAGGCCTTGACAAGGTCCAAATAGGCAGTGTGGACTGTTTGTCCCTTATATATGATCTTAGTAACCTTTTCAAGATGGTTGGAAAAACAAATATGCACCTATTTTGAGGGTGACCACTAAATACAGGCAACTGTTTTGAGAAGACTATGGTTTTATCATTCTCTAACCTCAGTGAGCAGGTAAAAGGTCTTATTATTAGGAACTGAAATTTGTTTAAAGATTTTGGGTGGAAAGTCACCCCAAAATTTGTGTATAAAAGAGATGATAATATAAAAAATAGAGTTGAAAGATCGGTTAAGCAGGGGCAACAATATGGCATGATGAAATGTGGTGCATGTTCACAGTATCTTTTATTTATGACAGTTCTAATATAACTATTAGATGTTACCCAGGAAGCATTAAACACAATTGTAAATGTAATTGTAAAACTGTGGAGGTTGTTTATATTGCTTTATGTATGTCCTGTGCTTGCTTTTATGTTGGAAAGACAGAAAGACAAGTAAAAAACAGAATTTATTAGCATTAGTATGAATAAAGAAAAAGGATGTTAGCAAAATATTATATACACATTTTATAGTGTATAATGATTTAAAAAAATGTTTATTCTATGTGGTGAAAAAACTTCCTAAGCCCATAAGAGGTAGGTTTTGCGGATCAGTGATTGAATCTATTGAATTTTTCTTGCAGGTCAAATTAAATACAATATTTACCCCTGGCAGATGTCAATTAATTGCAATTTGCAATTAAAATCTATGGATACAATTTAATCTAATGATTATATTTTTGCATTTTTACATTATAAATATTTATTGCTATGTATTATATATTTATATATTTTATGTTGTATTTATTTACTGTGATATTTAATGTTTGATGGTTATACACGCATATTTTTGATTAACAGAAAATTGGTCAATAATTCTCATTGGTTACATTAGTACACATGATTAATTACTATACTTTTATAAGACCGCACTTGTTAAATGTTTTGTACCTGATGAAGTCCTTACTTTTGGGATGAAAGCACTTATGGTTTTGTGTGATGTAGTCTACATTAAACTATTCTGTGGTGTGACATCTGTGTTGTTCTACTTTTATTTTTGTATTTACTTCCTTGGTTTCAACTACAAGGTCACAACTGCATCTAGAGTAGTGCATGGACCAAAGGGCTCTAATAATCTGGAGTTGTGCAGTGACCAAAGAGCTCTAGCAACAGCCCAAATCCTTGCACCAATGAGCTTTTTCTGCTCCTCAACTTTGAGCGGAGGAGAATGCCAGTTCAGGGAGCTGCACAGGGCACCTGATGACCTTGCTATAGTTGTGGCAGCAGGCATAAAATCCCACACCAATGCATTGTTGTTAGTGACTGCTATAACTGTTGTCACAGTGGTCCCACAGTATACTTTCCTGATAAAAAAAATGTCCAGTTAAAATGAAACAGAGATTACAGTACTGCTTTGAGCCACATATACAATCCCCAGATATGCAGTACTGTTAATGTTTGTGCAAAGCACTGATACAGTGGTCCCACAGTGTACTCGACATACAGAAAAAAGCCACTTAAAATAAAATAAAACAATGTCAACAGTACTGTAACAAGGCTGGCTCTTGGTCCCCCAGCATTGCAGTGCTGTGAGTAATTCTACAGCATATAGTAACAGTAATCACAGAGTACATACTCTACACAAACAAAAAAGCCACTTAAAATAAAATAAAACAATGTTAACAGTACTGCAACAAGCCTGGCTCTAGGTCCACCAGCATTGCAGTGCTGTGAGTAATTCTACAGCATATTGTCACAATAATCACAGAGTACACATTCTATATAAACAAAAAAGCTAGTGAAGATTAAATGCAATGATGTTTGCAGCACTGTACTTTGGGATACTCAGTCCTCACCCCCACTATAATGTGCTGTAAATGGGTGTACACAGTATTGTCACAATGGAGCCCACAGCATAATCTCCATGTAAACATAAAAGCCAATACAAAATAAAGCATTGACCTGAACCAGGTAGTACCCTAGCAATGAATGCATAGACTGCTGTCAAATAGTCCTACGGTTTTCTTTCCATACAAACAAAAAAGCCAATGAAAATAAAAGAAATCCATGGTTACATCACTGCTCTGAGCCAGGTAGTCAGCCCCTCAGCAATGCAATGATATAAATGAGCAGACAGAGGTAGGATTATAAGCCTGTCTATAGTACAGACTTTGAAAAATATTACTTTCTTCTGAATGTAACTGCCTTTTGTTTCCTTTTCTATACAAAAGCTTACTAAAGAAATACCAGCTGTATATAGACTACTGCAACATATAAACAACTTTCAAAATTTACTTGATGCGTACACCCTCTTCAATGTCCCTGTTTTTGTTTAGTATATCGCTCCCAGTCAGGAAACATTGGTGGGAAACTCTGTGATTAGGTTCTTGATTTTGCCATAGTAAATACTTTTACGGTTGTTAACTTTTTTTACATTCTTCATTTTGACATCAGAAATGTGTGACTTCAACCATTTTCCAAAAATGCAACATTGCAAATGCTACTATCTGGATCACTTTTCAAACAACAATTAAATAACAAAAGGTTTGTTGTTTTCTTCAAATTAAAAACATAAGCTATTGTCATCTAATTCAATTAAGTCAACCAGTATAAATGTATAATGAGTCTGGAATTTGAATAACACTTTTTTTCACTCATTCTATTCGTCAAAGTCAAATTGTGCCTTGAAACAAATTATAAAGAGCAGGTCATAACTGCACTCTCTATGACCAAAAACACAGCTCCTATGGGACCAGATAACATCCCGGGCTGCCTACTAAATGGTTTAAAACAGCACCTAGCAGAACTACTTGGCACTCCCTTCAACCACAGTCTAAGTACTGGCTTTGTCCCAGCAGAATGGAAAATAGCAACAGTAATTCCCTTGCACAAAGAGGGTCCATCAACTGAAGCTGTGAACATTAGACCCATAAGCCTAACCAGTCTTATCTGCAAGGCCATGGAGAAAATCATCATAGACCTTATCAACAAAAACATAGGTGACATTCAAACTCTTGATCTAACCCAGTTTGGCTTTGTTAAGTGTAGATCATGCTTATTTAACCTGGTGGACTTCTTCAAGAATGTCACCTAAGCTCTGGATGAAGACAAAACAGTACATACAGCCTATCTTGAATTAGCCAAGGTGTTTGACACAATCCCCCACTCAGGCATCATCAAGACATGCACCAGGCTGGGAATTAACCTATATGTCACTAGATGGGTAGCCAAATGGCTCACCAACAGAACACATACCGTCAAAGTAAAGAATTTCACCTCTACCAACAGACCAGTTACCAGTGGTGTACCACAAGGATCTGTGCTGGGTGGCTACTGTTTGGTATCTATTTCTCAGAAGTCCAGACAAAAACAGATAGCCTGTAGCTTATCAAGTTCATCAATGACTGCAAACTGGGTGTAATCACGGGTCTATATTATATTATTGAAATGAACGAATGTTGAATGGCTGAAATATCAAAATTGCCGTTCATTAATTTCTTTTTGTGAGATTGTGGTACAGTGAAGATCAGGAATTTTGCCCTTTCCTCAATGTAGTACAATCTTGGAGTTGGTATATATAATTAGCGGGGGGAGAGGGGCACAGCCTCCCACAAAAGCGATTTCAATGAATGGCAATTTCGATATTTAAGCCATTCAACATTCATTCCTTTCAATAATATAATATAGCCCTGTAATCCCCAACAATGATGACATACTACAAAAAGGGCTTACACAGACAAATGAATGGTGCCAAAATCACGGACCTAAACTAAATGCAAAAAATGCATTATCATTCCTTTCTGCAAAGAGGAAGTCCTTGCAAATTACAATATTAACGGCACTCCCCTTATCTCAAACCCTGTGGTGAGAGATTTGGGAACACAGGTTGACGGCAACCTTAGCTTTGATCACCATATATCCATACTGGTAGGAATGCCTTCTACATTGTACAGCTCATAAACATGGGCATTGCTTTCAGAGCTAAGGATGTTATAACTCTCCTATACTCATCCCTCATCAGACCACTAATAGAGTACAACACTCCCTTCTGTATGTACCTCACCAGACATCTGCAGCAGCTGGAGAGACCTCAGAGGTTTCTCACCAAGAAAATTCAGGGCCTTCAACACATAACCTACATGGACAGACTGAAGGCCCTATCACTGTACTCTGTATCTTATAAGCTGTTGGGAGGCTACTTGTGCCTGGACTACAGAGCAGTCTGGGACCCTGCCCTAATGAAATGCTGCAAATCTGCAAGTCAAATGGGACAAGATTCACTCACTCTAGGGATCTTGACATAGCCTGTGACATTAGCAAGACATGGAGAGACAGACATGTCCCCCAGAGGTTGCCACTTCTCTGGAACAAACTCTCACTACATGTAAAATGGACTTGTTCAATGACCCTATTTAAGTGTAACTTAGACAACTGAATGGGAGAGCATAAATTTACCCAGGGGGTGTCACCTATGTCCCTCTTGGATAAGGGCTGTTGGTGCTGATTATAGACTGACGCTGCAAATACAGACCATACAACTTGATTTATAAAGGAACAAGGGTATAACATTGCTAGGCTTATAAAGGCCCTAGGGCCAATAGCCTAGTAACCTCCTATGAAACTATGAACCTATAAAACATTGGATCAATTTACAGAAAAGTACACAGCTATATATTGCATTCAATAAATAATTGTACACTCGGTTTTTAATATATTTCAATGTCTATATGACCCCTCAGAAATTTCCTTTACCCTGGCTATATTCCTGCTGTTAAGTATGTTGAAGTGAAAGTGTAGATTTGTTTCGTATAGTTTGTTATTGTCCTCTTAAAGATCTTTAATCTATTATAAACAAGAAACATGTTCATTTCAGTATTACAGGTCAGCATTTAACATGGAAACAAATGATTTTAAATTGTACACTACACAATACAAATTTAAGTAATGTTGTCATAACTATAGCACCTTTCGTCTTTAGTAAAAGTTTGTGTTACAGCATAACTGACACATTTCATAGCACATTTTTCTCTAAATATTATCCTATGTGACAAAATATTTAAACATATATGAATTATCAGGTCTATTTATGTTTATCAAGATTACACATTACTGAAAGTGAAATCTCCAAGACGACAACACCGAATGTCCACTACAACAAAACTTTAGGATACCGAAACGTACTACAAGAAAAATCAACTACATAGATTTAACAACATTTCAACTGAAAAACTTGCGTTCTTAAACTCTTGCAGGTGGGACAAGCCCCCCTGCACGCCCCACACCCCCTGCAAATTATATATACCAACTCCGAGATTGCACTACAGTGGGGAAAAGGGTACATTTCACAATCTTCACTGTACTGCAATCTCTAGTCAGAAGTTCTGAGTGCTGCGTCATCTGCAGTTGCTTTTTCATTTTAGTAAGTTTCGACATTCTATAAGGTTGCGTTGTGTGAATATTCGGTGTTTTTGTCTCTGAGATTTCACTTTCAGTAATGAGTAATTTCAATAAACAGAAGTAAACCTGAATTATCAACCAGTTTATGAAACTGTTGACTAGTAGGGAATTTGATAAGGTTGCACCAAATTATCATGGACTCACTGCAATAAGGACTTTTGCAAATTCTGAAAGACTTATTATTTGCTGGACCTGTTACCGTAATATTTGTCTTCCTTATGACAATGAAGGCTGGTATTTCTTCTCCATGTTACTGTTCTGGACTAGTCTTTTTTCCACTTTAGAGCTTCCCTCTGGGCCTTTCTTCACCCACCAGGTCCATCAGACCATCTTGCCTCTCCTAGAATAACTATGACTCATTCTTAGACTGTGGGGGAGATTGTGGTATCTGGGCCAGTGTCAAATTGCCTCCAAGGATTGTTTTTATTTCTGTTCTCACTTTCCACTCCCCCACACACATGTATTTGCAACATCCAGGGTCAGACATGCAATGGGGTATGATGGCATATCACCTTGTCACCATGAAGAGTCAAGCAATACCCAAACCACCCTAAGGACAATAGCACTGTTTACATCCACAACTATAACTGGGAATTGACCAGGAGGTGTGCAGGACTTCATGTCCTCTCAGTCAGTAGGGGTATGACCATCTTCTCCTTTTGAGAGGGGATGGAATAGTGTGGTTATTACTTTTATAACTCACAAGCAAACACTGGAGGTTTCCACAGAATGCTGCTATAGTTTGTCTAGTGCAAGAGTACTTTTAAGGAGCAACAAATTAGAATGCATTGCTGTGGTCATTATGTTTTTTTTCATTTTCCTCACCATCAAATATCAGACATGCATACACATTGTTGTCTTATGGGGGTAGGGATAATAGATATGTTGTATTTCTATATCTGACAGGAACAAGTTGAAACATGTTGCTATGATTATTTTTCTTTCACTTCTGTCTCAGTTTGTCATCAGATGAATACAAAGAAGGTAGCTGCCTTTTGAGAGGTAGGGGTGAGAAGGCATGTGGTATATGTGTATGATATCAAAATGAAATATATTGCTGAGGCCATTTCTTCTTTCACTTTCCTCCAGGTTTAATACTAGAGTAATGTGCACAGTGCAACTATCATTTTGTTGGGGGGGGGGGGATTGGGAAGCAGACACTATTCCATGATATAATTTATGTGTATTCACAAGCATTTGCATACTCATTTTGGGGGGAAAATACCATTTCACCAGTTTTGAACATTAAGTTTTGGATACAACATATTTTTTCCTTAAAGGAATATAAGACATCATTGTTCTCTTAGGCATGATTTTTTGTTCAGGTCATCACTGCAAAACAAACATTTAAAAAACTCTAGAATGCATTTCAGGGCATCTAGATCTCCATGGCTTCTGGAAATCTAGTCACCATCTTAATTTAATTATTTTCTGCACAATTAGAGATCAGTCTTGTCCAGTTAGGTGAGAGGAAATAATGTAGAAAGAAACCTAAAGAGTAAGACAAAGTGTGCCAGAAATGGGGGGTGGGGGCCAGTTAGCTGAGAGGAAATAATGTAGAAAGAAACCTGAAGAGTAAGACAAAGTGTGCCAACAATTGGGGGTGGGGGGCCTGACCGTGCATTCAGTGGGAATTCTTGTACAGTGGGAGATGTCATGGGATACAGGGGACTAGTGTGGTTGCAGTGAGAGTGAGGTAATATTGGACAGTAGGCGTGTGCCTTGGTATTCTATGACCTGTCTGTGTTTCACCAATGGCTGGTCCTGATTCTTCATGCACCCCAGTAATCCATTTTCATTACTGTTGCAATAGCTACTATGTTTTGTTTTATATATTTATTAATCATGTAAACCCTGGAGGTAAAAATGCCTCTTTTCAAAGGCAACACAGAAGTACTGCTTAAAGTACGTCAGGAGTACTGCTTAAAGTAATGCAGGAGTACTGCTTAAAGTATGTCAGGAGCACTGCTTAGTCGTGTGGCTTGCTCAAACAGTAGGTAAGTGGAGACTAATGACATCAAACTCAGGATTATACAATGAAGTTTGTAAGTAACACACAGCTTTATTCTTCTGTGCTAAACTGTATTGATACTTTGATAATGATGTGGGCACAATTTATGATGTAACAATGTTATGTCACCATTTTGTTTTTTTTAAATGACTTATCATTCAGAAGAAACAATAAAAATAGAAGTAATTTTAGCTTACCATAGAAAATTACTGAAAGAAAAGAGCATTATAATGGTGATTAATCAGAACTTCATAAAAATATCCTGTAAAATGTAACAGTGCTTACCTTCTGTAGGTTCTATGCCTTCTTCTGGTCGGATGCAAGAATATGCTGTAAAGTTAAACAAAATGTATGAATTTCAGGAACAGAACTGCTCTTCATTTTAGTGGAATAACAGTAAAACAATGACATATTCCTATGTCATGATTATTATAGTAACACAATGTTCCTCATCTTCATAGTAACAGAACGACTTTACAAAGAAAAATATCGAAAGATTGCAGAATGCTAATGAAATTATATTGTGATCCAGAATCAGAAAGTACAATGAAGCAGCTAAACATGATGACCCTAAATTAGATTAGACTATAACAAAACAAAAGTAAGATGCAATGAACAATGTATGTATTTGAGTGGGATCTGGAGGAAAATAATAAGACTATAGGACGTGTTTGTTTCTAGAAAGGATAGAAAGCGTACAGCTATTTGCCAAGAAAGAATGCTACTGTGTGGCCATGTGCCTAACTAGTGAAGGAAGGTCTGTTTCATTTGTGCTACTTTTGAAAATTATTATTGTCATTATTATTAATATTATTGTTATCATTAATAACACTGGTTTAATGAAAGCAATAATAACAAATGTTATTATGAAACACACTAAGAAGGCTAAAATGAGAGAATCCTATGGTGCTGAATACTGATTAACTGGCCCACTATAACAGTGGAATACAAACAGAATGCATAGTTTGGGAGTTTACCTTTCTATTGAGTGTAACCAAATGCAAATCACAAAGAGTTGCCTCTGATTTTCTACCAGGTTATCCATGTTACAGGGGTTCATTGGTCACTGGTCTAGAATAAGATTTGTAACCATCTTTGTGGTGAATGGGTTTCATATCAGCCCCTGAGAAGTACAAGTCCAAAACAGTAGATTTGATTTTTTATACCATTTAATGTCTTTTTAATCTTATCCTTACTCCAAAGTAATAGCAGTAATAATAATAATAATAATAATAATAATAATAATAATAATATTAGCAACTGAAAATACACATGAAGATTGGGGAAAGATGGGAGAAGGCTGCCAGCCTAGTCAAATAGAATTTGATACATACTTCTATCATTTGTATAAATGAATGTAAAATACAGGCTTGTGTTCTTAAATGAAAGAAAACACTGTAAAATGTGAACTTCAAGATTGTTGCAACATTGCCATCCGCTGTAAAGAAAATCAAGCCAAGCATTTCAAATGTTCTTTGAAGTTAAAATTATCTAAAAAATGGTGCCAAAGCGTCTGTCTGAATGCATTCTTTCTATTGTCATAACTTAAGGAATAGTGGTTAGAGTATGCATGTGAAATGTATTTTATTGTTGCAGTTTCCTCAGCAGGTGTTAGCTTGCTAAATAATGCGAATACTGGGAAAACCTAAGTGTCAAAATGATGTAATTTGGGAGGGCCTTAGCAGAGCTGTTTGTTAGTGAGTTTAAAAACTATTGTTGAGAAAGAGACTAAAAGCATTTGTCTTGGACCATCAACCCCAGTACTGCTTATGCTCTATATGTCTGTAAGTAGGACTATAGCACTGTGTTTTCTCTTAAGAATAGCTAAAGATTAGAAAGTTAGATTGTGTTTTTCTTTGACATCAGACCTGTCCTACTGTATTATTTTAAGTTTCTGTGTGATCTCTGAGCGCTTAGATATCTCTGTGGTGTTGTAGTATTGTCTTGTGTTTTAATTATTTATTATTAAATATTTAAAAAACCTTTACCTGTGGCTGGTTTGTGTAGAGAAGTAGGCACTAGAGTACATTGCATATTTATAGAGGTTATCATAATAAGCCACTCTAAAAAGCCTTAAGACTGAATAGTCACATTACCAATTGGATAATAATACTGCACAGTAATAATTGGACACCCTTTCAAGGGCCTTTGGGTAGCTGATAATTATTAAGCTGGTGGTGGCAGGAATTACTACCGTATAGTCTGGGTAAAGGGGCACAGCTGGAGAATCTGTGTTAGCCTTTCCCAGAAGTGTCTCTGAAGTTGTATAAATGCTTATCTCAAAGTGTGTGTGGTGTGTCAGCTACCTGGGCAGGGACACGAAGCACTGGTTGGACAGAGAGGGTACTGGAGGTTAGCTTGCCAGCTAGGCTGAGATCTGGACCCTATAGCTGTCCCAGTAGGGAGTCTTATTGGGGACCTGGAGAGCAAGGGAGGAACCAGACTGACTGTGATCTCTGTGTGCACTTAAGGGAAATTGTACTTTATTGTGAGTATTTGTTATCCTTTCCTCTTCTATGAGATGACCTCCCTGGTGTTAGAGATGAGGATTGAGGCTCCTAGATTGCTGGGCCAGAGCACGGCCGTCACATTGTGGTGGCAGTGGTTGGGATAAGTTATCCTCAATTGTGGTTTGCAGTGGTGGGATCCACTTCACATACTAATTGGCTTGTAGTGGTGTGGGTAGAGTGAATCCTGTAGCTTATGTACAGTGATCTCTGGAGGTGTTTTGTACTCTAAATCAGCCATGCAGGGTATACTTAGAGTTCAGATCACAATTGTTTTATTTTTTTTGTTAGCTTAGTTAGTCAGGGTGAGCAGGAAGTGTGTCAGCACAGGAGTATGGAAAGCTGACAAGGAGCCAGCTGGTGGAGATGTGCCAGGCTAGGGGACTGGTGCATGGAAACCTGACTAAGGCAGACCTGCTTGCAGCCTTGGTTACAGCTGCATCAAAAAGCAGCATCCAGAAGGACAATCAGACTGGCAGTGAAGATACAATATCTTGGAGAATAGACAGCTCAACCTTTTTGTGAAGGACAATCAGACTGGCAGTGGAAATACAATATCCTCGGAGAATGGACAGCTCAACCTTTCTGCAGTGGACTTAAAAATCCAGCTGGAGCTAAAGAGACTTGAGTTGGAGGCCAGGCATTTGGAGATAGAAGCCAAAAAAAAGGAGTGTCAGAGGAAGCATGAGAGGGAAATGCTGACTCTTCACCAGAGTCATGGAGGTAATGGGAAAGGGAGTAACTGGACCCCAGAAGCATAACAGGTCAGTAAATTTCTTCTGAAATTTAAAGAGAGGGATCATTTTGATAGTTTCAGTCACATGTTTGAAAGGGTATGCAAACAGTATAGTATTGACCAAAGGCTCTGGGTACGGTTCCTGACCCCCTTACCCCATGGGAAAGCTGTAACTTGTATATCACAAATGCCTGACTCTATCTGTTTTGATTATACTGCTGTAAAGAAATGCCTGTTACAATGTTTTAAGCTAACACCTGAAATATATAGGAAAAGGTTTCATGAGCATAAATGCAAGGCAGATGAAAATGTATGTGAATATGTTGTTGAACTGAGCACTTATTTTCATAGCTGAGTGAGTGGATGTCAGGTCACCACTTTTGAAGGGCTGGCAGACCTTTTGGTGAGGGAACAAGCCCTTAGCACTTTGCCTGAGGACATGAGGATCTGGTTAGCTGATAGACAATCTGTTACTTCAGATGAGTTGGGGAAGAAGGGAGACCTATACCTGGCCAGCAGGGCAGCCCTGCACAGGAAGGGGACCCCCAGTACTGCTCAGGGTCTAAAGGAACCCATGGTGGGTAGCACAGACTGCCCCAACAGAATCTGCCAGTAGCAGGGGAGGCCACTAGTCCAGGTACAAGTCCAGGACCTAGGGTGAAATGTTTTGAATGCAACCAGTGGAAACATGTGGCATACAGGTGTCCACAGAGGCAAGGTGGGGAACCAAAGGTGAGGGAGCCAGAAAGGGGTAAGACAAAATGCCAATAGTGGGTTGTCTTGAGACAACAGGGGTATGGAACCACCATCCTGTGGATGTCCTGAGAGGGAAGGATTCAGATGAGGCAGTACCATATACTTATGCAGTTATACGCATTGAGGCTAGGAGACAAGCATGTGGGTCTGGTAGCCTGGGGGAGACCCAGACAGAATGCATACTTGCAGCCAGGACTGCTGAGGGGGTTACTTCAGGGAGGGAGCTATGCTGTAACAGTGAGACTGAAGGTGAGCCACAGCTGCTTGTGGGTACTGATGTTCCCTTGAACAGGGTAACTGCAAAGATAAAGGTGAGTAGTAGTAGTACCCAGGCTGACAGTGAGGCACCACTGTCAGAGGATGCCAGACTTCCAGTGGAAGGGGAGCTGGTAAAGATTACAAGGAGGGAGTTGAGACAGGCTCAGCTCTCAGACCCTACATTGCAAGGCCTGAGGCAGGTAGCTAGGGAGGCACCTGATCCTCAAGGGAAGGGGGAATCTGTATACGGGGACAAAGGGTTACTATACAGAGAGTGGACCCCTGAGGGAGGGCTAGAAGGTGAGAGAGTACAGCAGTTGGTAGTGTCTAGAGCTTACCATCGGGTGCTTCTAGCCATAGTCCATGATATTCCCTTTGCAGGTCATACGGGCATAAAACATACAAAGAGGCGTATTATGCAAAACTTCTATTGGCCTGGAATTTCCAGAGATGTAACAGGGTACTGCAGGACCTGTGAGCAGTGCCAAAAGGTAGGCAAGGCAGGAGACAAGGTGAGAGCTCCTTTGATGCCTTTGCCTGTGATTGAGGAGCCATTTCAGAGGCTAGCTATGGATATTGTGGGTCATCTGAGTACCCCAAGTTCCACAGGGAAAACGTATATCCTAGTGGCAGTGGATTATGCTACACTTTACCCTGAGCAATGGCTTTGTCCCCCATTGAGGCAGAGAAGGTGGAAAGTGCTTTGTTAGAGATTTTCAGCAGGGTAGATTTCCCAAAAGAAATACTGACTGACCGAGATGCCAAATTCATGTCAGACCTGCTGGCTTGTCTGGGGAAGTTCTGTGGGGTGAAGCACATGAAGACCACCCCCTACCATCCCCAGACTAATGGTCTTGTTGAGAGGTTAAACTCTACAATCAAGTCCATGCTACGGGCATTTGCAGATCAGTTTAAGAGGGAGTGGGGCAAATATTTGCCCCATCTGTTGTTTGCTTACAGAGAGGTTCCCCAGGAATCCACAGGTTTTTCACCCTGCCTCCATAGGACAACCCTTCACCTGTGTGCCTCACTTCCTTAGATTGGGGTACCAGTGCCTACACACCAAATTGGCTCATTCTTTCTGAAGGGTTGGGGCCTTCTTGGATATTCTCCAATAGTGATGGTCAATACTGATACTTTTGGCGTAAGAACAGACAAAAATCTGGCCAAGGAGGTGAGCTAACACCAATACTGGCTGCTGAAGATAGTTCAAGATAGTTACCACACATGCAGATCGTAGGGACAAGCAGCAGTTTTTTTAAATGTAACACTATGACCTACAACCTCTTTGTGTGCATATTCTTAGTAATAAATAATGATAACAGACTTTTAGAAAGTAGAAGATAAACTAGTTTACATGCAAGCATTGCACTGTGTTTTCAGGATTGTCTCAGACCTTAAAAATAACCATTTGGCACTGACAAATACTTGTCAAAATTCTGTGCTCCAAATGGCATCCGTGCCGTGTATAATCAGTGAAATAAATGCTGTTATGATGTTTGCACCTGTAAAATTCCAGTCCAGGCAAGTCTGGCTTCTGAAAATAACGTGGTGCCACAAAGAAAGGCAAAGCAATATAAATCACTTTATAAACTTAGGACATTAAAAACACAAATGATTTACTTACATCGTCCCATTGCAGTGCTCTGTACTGCTGTTAAATATGTTACAGATTCTGTACCGGTAGGTAGCTCTCAGGTACGTCTACTCACTTCCTTCTCTTTCTTCATTTGAAATATCTACAAAGTTGTTTTTTTTTTTTTTTTTGCTTCAATTAGCCTTTGCTGCTCTGCTGATTTCCCTGTATCACCTTGTATAAACACATATTCAGCACTTATTCAGCAGTGCGAGTCTGCATTTAACTAGGAAAATGAATAAACAGCTTCCTGCCTCCTCCCATGTTTGACATTTATGCATTAAGTTGCTTTCAGTTTTGTTGATGAAAAGGAGTTGTATTTCAAACAAGATTTATTATTAATTGTTTATAATCATTTATTTCCAATGCCAATCTTTTCTATAAATTGTTTATTTCAGCAGCAATATAAGACTAAAGTCATATTTAAAAATGTAGCTGAAATTATCTTTGTTTGAATTTATTTTCAATATAGCCGAGTACCTTCCATTTTACACATTTGACAGCAATTTTTCTAGAATTTTGTAAATGGGTTAAGTAACTAAAAGAAAGATTTATTTTTCAGTCTACATGACTGTGAAATACATACACATAAAATCTCTATGATGGTAAGTATCCTTTGTATTATTATTTGAGTAATTCATTCCCGCTAAAAAGGGTTCCTCATCTTTGCCAGAAGATGGCAGTGCTGAACAGTGTATCTATCTCATTCTGTGCGCTTCGCGCGAGTGTTTTTATGCATGTGTGTGTGTGCGTGTGTGCGTGTGTGTGTGTGCATGCGTGTGTGTATGTGTGTGTTCCTTTGTGTGTGTGTGTGTATGTGTGTGTGTGTGTGTGTGTGTGTGTGTGCGTGTCTCTTTATCTCTGTCTGCCTGTCTCTGACTCTCTCTTTATCTCACCATCTTGTTTTTGCTTTATCTCTGTGTCTCTAAGGTTATACACCCATAAATGAGATGATTGACTTGAAAAGCAATAATACTCACTTATAATATTCACATGGAATTTCAGCAAAGCTTGTCTGACTGGTTATTATTTCATTAACCAGCACAAGAATTTCCCAAAGTCAGCTGCAGCCGTGACTGATACTGAAAAACAGAAAACAAAGAAAAAGGCAAAGCAATATAAATCTCAACTTACTAAAATTGCATGCATGTAAAATGGAATTGATCACTTTGAAGGAACCTTTCCTCCAATGTATGCATTTCAGAGTTTATTACACCATAAGGAAATACAAAGTTCCTGATGATACTTTTCAGTACAAAGCCAACTGCTTATTAGGATAAGCTTACCATCAGACAGCAGCAAAGTGCAATAGTATATCAAGTCTCTAGAGGGTAAAGCTGCATACATTTGATAAATTCAGTTTGTTTATTTCACATGAAATAATGACTCCAGTCCTATGACACAGGTTCAGGTATTCATTTAGAACCGCTTGCTGGTGTTCCAACAGTATTTTTTTTCTTCATTTGATCTTGTTGATAGATGAAGTCAACATTCTCAGAATAACCGTCCCCTGTTGACTTCATGTACAATCTGTTAGGTTACACAGTACATGTGTTTTTCTCAGGTTTTGTCACTGTAATACTTTCTATATATTTGGAAAGAAAAAAACCACAAAGAGCGGCTAGGATATGTGGTTCACCCAAAAATAAAACAAAGTAAATTCCAAAAACCAATAATGCAGTGAATCAAACCAATACGAAGGATAGCCACATAAAACGCACTTCTCCAAGAGACTTTAAAATGTTTATTGTGAGCGCTTTCGTACTTGCAAAGACTGCTTCATCAGACATAATCACACAATGTTGAATCAATATTTAAAACACAATCAACCAATAAAATTGCAGAAACTATCAAGCACTTAAAAGATGTATATTTAAAAATACACTACATAAAAATCATCACAAAATTGTATCAAAATATGCACATAAAGTATGAAAGACCTATGTGAAATATAGTTAAAAAATATAAAAAATATATATATATATATATATATATATATATATATATATATACATTTTTTTTATTTTTTATTTATAAATTTGTCTGGCCTTAAGAAAGGCTTTAATAGAGACCCTGTCATTCAGGCCTTTCCCCCTATTAGCTCTCATTCTAATAATCCAGCTTAGTTCTGACATTTCTGCCCTATTCCTAATATCGCCCCCACGCTCACCTAAATGTATTACCTCAACTACCATAAATTTGATCTAACTGCACTACGTAAGGATTTGTTTAAGCTTGAGAATGAATTAGGTTAAAAAGGCTGTAGGCACAATTTCATTTTGAGGCTTATCTCAGTCTACGTGTAACACCTTGAGGACTGAGAATTTTGAAAATGCCTACCCATGGGGAGACCTACAAAGGACTTTTGATAAAGTGGCAGCAGCTGAACGTTGACCTGAGCTTTAATTATCTAAGGTTATTAGTGGACTTTTTCAAACCTGAAGAACAAGGATTGGTAATGGTTATCACTGCCTTACAGACTGATCTTTATAAGTTTCCTACAGAGGCGGCGGATGAAAAACTTAATAAAATATTTGATTCAGCATTAATTTTTGAACGGCAACTGCTGAATCAAAAAACGGAAAAAGATTGAAAAAAAATATGCCAATTTTACATGGCCCAGAATTAAAAAATGGAATACTGATGGTGTATTATGTGAACTGAAAAGTTCAATGGCTCTTTCAATGAGAGAGGATGTCAGCAAGTTTGTAGCACTGGAATTTACAACAGTAGCTGCCTCGTCTGTAAGGAGCACCCCAGTCAATGGAGAGAACTTGGTTAATAGAACTAATAGAGGAGCAAGAAGGAAAACAACAGAGAATAGACCTACAGAGGTGAATTTAATTAGATTACTCACACCTAATGCTACTAATTTGGTGAATAAATCCAACAATAATAATTTCAATGAAAAGCATCACCCTTTGCTCCCTTTACCCATAAACAGAATTGCCACAACCCAACAGTCGAGAAGCAGAGGAAGAATGAAAGAAAGATGACTCCAGAATCGGGGAGTTACAAAACCCTAAAGAGAATGTGGCAACTGATAACTACTCCGTGATATGGAATATTTCATCGAGGACGTTAACTGAGCACGAAACTAAGCTACTTTAGAAAGGTATGAGCTATATACTGGCACAGAAGGCAGGACTGACTGATGGAATTATTGATTTAAAACTGTTCATTTGTAATGTTCTGCTTAAATTGCAATATAAGAACTTGACATGTAAAGATAATATTATTAATAAGTTCCGAAAACCCGGTATTTATATTCCTTTAAATAATCCTACTTCAGAAATTTTGAGGTTTGTGAGGAGGAAATTCTGAAATTGTTTGATGAAAGACCACATAGTAGGCTTTTTAGAAATTTATTTTATTTTATTTATTTATTTATTTTACATTTGTTGACCGGGCTAGTCTAGCTGGATGAATTTCCATTTTCAGTAGAGGCCCGGGGAGAAAAGCTCCACAGAGTGAGATACATTCTGAGAAGAAGAAAAAAAAAATTTTTTTTTTTTTTTTTTTTATACAAACACAAATTGTTATACAAAAATGTACTAACAGTACTAATAATAATGAACGTCTAAGAGTTAGTAATAGAGTTAGCAAGTAAAAACATATAAAAATACAAGATAACACTCTTATGTATAAAAAACTAGTACAGGAGTTAGTCACTATAACTACTCCATACAGTTCAATTCTCAATTAACTAGTAGGGAAAAAAAAATTGATTGGATTAATATGGAAAGGAGCAAGGGTAAGGGGAAAAATGAAGATGGGAATAGAAAGTGGTGACAAATAGGAGTGGAAGCACTGCAGGATAGCAAGTAGAGAAGTAGGGGGAAGAGAAAGAAAGTCAGGAAGCACGCAGAGTAGAAAGGAGAACAGAAAAGGTTCTGTTGGGAAGTAATAGAGATAGACTAATCAGGTTTATGACAGGAGCAAAGCCAGTGATTTTGGAAATGCATTTTAATGTTTTGTTTGAAGAGGGGCAATGAAGTTATCTTTGTTAAGCTAGTGGGTAACAAATTCCATTTTGACCCAATAGCATTGGTAAATAGAGAGTCACCAGCATTATTATTAGACTTTGTTGAGCTTGTCAGAAGTTTGCTGGATGAGCGGAGAGAGTTGAGATTTTATCGGGTTATGAGTTGAGAGAGTATGGGGGTGTTATTAGGTTGGTATAGTGTTTTATGGGCAATGCAAAGTTGATGGATTAAAAGATAGTTTTGAAACTCAGGCCAGCCTAGAAGTTGTAAGTTGAGGCAGTGATGAGTTCTATAGGGATTACCAGTAGCAAAGCGGGCAATGTTATTATAACAGGTTGTCAGTTTGCTAAGGCTGGTTTTTTTGAGGTTAGTGAAGATAGGCGCAGCATATAGAAGAGTTGATATAAGATGAGAGTGAGCAATCCTTGTTCTGGTAGGTGGTGTAAGAAAAGGTCTGATTCGATATAAGGATCCTATCTTTCTGTTAACTAACTTTATGGAGTTGTTAATGTGTAGGTCGAAAGAGAGTTTATTGTCAATTGCAATACCTAATAATTTAGTTGAAGTGTCGGGTAAGATAACAGTGGCGCTGTTTGAAGAGATGGAGAAATTTAAGGGGGAGGTTCTAGCTGTGGGAGAAAAAAGAAGAAGTTTGGTTTTTTTGGCATTTAGTAAGAGGAAGCGATTAGAGAACCATGTTTCTACTGTACTGAATACTTTTTGGGTGAGAGAGGTTAGTTCTGGGGTAGAAGGAGCTGAACAAATGAGTGTTGAATCATCTGCATATTGAATGCAGGTTGCTTGAGGGATTGTAGTTTGAAGATCATTAATGAAGAGGGAGAAAAGAAGTGGGCCGAGGATAGAGCCTTGAGGAACCCCAATGGAAACAGGCAGGAGAGATGAGATGTGATTATCCCAGAGAACAGCTTGTTTTCTGTCAGTGAGGTAAGATTTAAACCATTTAATAGCTGGGGGATCAAATGAGATGGATTCGAGAGTATTAAGTAATAAGGGGTGGTTTACCATATCGAATGCTTTGGAGAGGTCAATGAAGATGGGCGAAGAGAGTAAGTTGTTGTTTGGTTCTGGTTTATAGTCTCTACAAAAGAAAGTAGGGCAGTGGTAGTACTGTGATGTGGTCTAAAGCCATGTTGGCAGTTAGCTATTATGTTATGTTTTGAGAGATATTGTACGAGTTGAAGGTGGATACATTTTTCCATAATTTTGGACAGCGGTGAGAGGAGGGCGATGGGCCTGTAGTTGGAGTAGTCAGTTGAGTTTCCACCTTTGTGAAGAGGGATTATATGAGATACCTTCCATACTTCGGGGACGATTCCTTCACTAATTGTCCTATTTATAAGAATAGATATGGGATATGCAACAACCTTAGCAGCCTTTTGAAGAAAAAGGGAAGGGAGTTTATCAGCAGAGGGGGTACATGGTTTTAGCTTAAGAAGAAGTCTGTGAATATATGAAGTGGGGATAGGCTGTAGAGAAAAGTTAAAAGAGGAGTTGGTTGGTTTACTCAGAGGACAGAAGTTGTTAGCATTAAGTTGTTTAGCTAGTGCTTGGATAGTTTCAGTGAAGAAAGAGTTAAGAGCATCTGCAGTCTGTTGTGGGGTATCAGGGTCTGCATTTAGAGGGGAAGGTGTTTTGGAAGTTCCTGGTGAGAGGAGTTTATTGATTGAGGACCAGAAAAGTTTAGAATTGTTAAGATGGGTTTGTTGAAGGTCAATGTAGAATTTCTTTTTATCGGCTATGACTGCTTTTTTAGTTAGATTTCTATGCTGTCTGAAGAGTTGGAGATCTGTTTTATTTCTGTGGGATCTCCAGCTGGCCCAGACTTTATTCCTAGCGAGAATAAGATTTTTAGTTTCATGGGAGAGCCAAGGGGCTGTATTGGATTTTATTCTAATAGCACGTTCTGGTGCATATGTGTCAAGAATGGATAAAAATGTTTTGTTAAAATGTAGTACTGCATCTTCAAGAGGAAGTGTTTTTAATGGGTTCCAGTTACATGCGCTGAGTTCGGCTTGAAATAGGTCAGGATTAAAATGTTTGATGGTACGTATTTTTCTAGTAATGTGGGGATTTGGACAGTCAGTTTTTTCTCTTGTTATAAAAGTTAAGGAGTGGTCACTAACATCGTCTGGCAAGGTTCCTACTTTGTAATTAGTTTTTGGTCTGTTTATAAGTATCCAGTCTAAAATACTTTCTCGGTTAGTGTGTTTATTGAGTCTAGTAGTTAAGGTAATGGTTTGGGTGAAGCCGTGAAGGTTAATATGGGATGAAGGATTGTCTGCATTAATGCTATTCCAGTCTATGTTCAGGTCACCTAGAATGATGGTTTCCTGTGGATAAGTAGTTGATAAGCAACTAAGATAATCTTCAAGTATTGGAATATTGTTACCAGGAGGCAGGTACAGACAGATGATATATATGGATTTTTTGGAATTTAATTGGAGTTTGATAATGATGGATTCTATCTTGTTATCTTGAGATGATAGGGGTGGAAGGTTAGTGATATTTAAGTGGTTTTTAAAAAGAATAGCAACACCACCACCTTTTCTTTTGGGACGATCGAGTCTTACTATGTTATAGCCTTGGGGAATTATTTCAGTGTCTTTAGTGCTAGGTTTTAGCCAGGTTTCAGAGAGGCATAGAATATCAAATGAGTGTATGTGAAGGAGGGCATGTAGGTATGGTACTTTGTTGTTTAAGCTTTGGGTATTAAGATGTCCGATTAAGAAGCTGTTATTGATTTTGGGTGTATATACTGTGGGGGAAGAGAGAGAAGGGCCAGGGTTAGGGTGGATATCACCATCTTGAAGGGTAGGATTGCTACATTTGATAACCAGGTAGAGTTTATGTAAGGTTAGAGTTTTATTTTTGTTATAAGTAGTCAAGACATAGTTGAGATGTCTAAGTCTGTGGAATTTTGGTAGTTGAAAATTGGGGGTTGATGAAGTAAAAGGATAAGAGATAAGTGGAGTGGTGACTGTAGAGGTGTGTTTATGTGGAAGGAGGGATAGAGTATCAAGTGATACCTTGTAAGAGGATAGGAGATAGATTGAGCATAGGATGGAGAGTAGTAGGAATGACAGTAAATGCTGGCTATGCAGATAGGTAGCCATGGTAAGATGTGTTTGAGAAGGTAGAGAAGGCAATAGAGTGTATGGGAGGCAGGTTGTAAAAGGGATATTCTACTGTAGAGTAGATATAAAGGTATAAAGGAATAGGGAAGAGTGGACAGAAGAGTGGTGAGGAGTAACGTGAGATAGATAAGGAAGAGATGTATAGAGTTGGAATGGGAAAAATACAGTGGGAGTGTGTTGTAGAGGTGGGGTATGTGGGTGGGATGAAGTTTGAGCGGGAAGGAGAAGTATTGGAAGTGAGGGATAGGGGAGTGGCTAACAGTACTATAAGGTTAGGACCCTGGGGGGTGTGTGGGAATTGGGGGTAGGGAGGGGAGCGGAGTGAGCCCGTAGGGGCTTAACGGGAGCCACACAACAGAGGTGGAGAGCGGAGACAATCAGAAATGCTGGTAGGTATGGCAGGAGCAAACAGTATATGGAAGGAGGAGAAAGACAGGAGACCAAAGTAGACCAGAGGAATAGAAATAGTTATACTGGAGTAAGTAGAGAACAAGCAGTAGGAGGTAAGGTCGAGAGGGGTAAGGAGGAGCTGAGAGGTCAGGCAGAGTACTGGAGCAGTACCAGCACTATTAGTAGGGAGATAGGCAGACGGAAAGATAGAATATCGAGCTTAGGGAGATAGGGAAAGTGACAAATAACTTTAAGGGCTGATTCTAGGTATGAGAAGTAGTGATGGAGAAAGAGAATAAGGAGAGCAATTTGAATAAAGATGAAAACCTAGCACTAAAGACTTTACAAAATTATACCTCCATTGCTATAAGACCAGCTGATAAAGGCGGTGCTGTAGTGATTATGAACCGCAAGTTTTATTTTTGTTCCATGTTTCAAATGTTGAGTGACATTAACACATAAGAAAAAGTGACAAGGGAATATGTAAACAGTGTGGTGAAGAGAGTGCATGATACTTTAATGGATTGTTTAATGTGTCGCATTATTAACCTTGACTTATATAATTTTTTTGTGATAAATGAGCCAGTGATACCTGTGATACAAGGGCTTCCGAAGATTCATAAAGATCCATTGTTACCCCCATTCAGACCCATTGTGGCTGGGAAGGGATGGTGTACTGAATCACTATTTACATTTGTTAAAAATCATTTAAGGCCCATTTTAAATAAGAATGCCTATGTCCTTAGGGACACTAGACACTCTTGAATGACTTATTTAAGTTCACAAAAGAGAAAGATGATGTTACCAGTTATACCTTTGTTACATTTGATGTACAGTCATTGTTCACAGTAATACTAAATAATATAGGTATTAATACGCTGAAAACATTTGAAGAAATATAGTAATTATGGAGAAAGGTTTATTGATTTGTTTTGCCTCCTTATGGAGATAATATTGGAGAACAATGTTTTTATTTTTGAACATAATTTGCACTGGCAAAAAGATGGCATAACTGTGGGCACATCTAGTGCCAATAGATATGCCAATATTATTATGGCATCATGGGAAGATGAGTATATTTTGAATACATCTTATGTGCGAAATCTTATTTTTCTATTGAAGATTCATGGGTGACATTTGCCATGTGGGAAAGAGATAATGATCAACTATTAACATTCCATGAATATAGGAATACTACTACCCCCTTCCTGAAATTTACTATGCATAAGTCTTTTTCAGAAATAGATTTTCTAGATGTTAAGATTTTGAAAACATGAGATAGTCAAGTGGACACCAAGGTTTATAGGAAGATATGTTACAGGAATACACTCCTGCAATGACAAAGTATGCACGCCACAAATATATTTAAAAATATTATTAAAGGTCAAGGCTTGAGGACCTCTAGATTAAATGCCGGTGATGAGGGTTCTTCCAAGAACTGAGTATGTTAAAAGTCAGATTTAAAGAGAGAGGATACAATAATAAAGAAATTGATGGTGTTCTAAGAACATTATCTCAATTAAGGTCTACTCAAGGGAAACCTTATTTTTTCTGAAGGTCCATGGGATAGACCAGATAGGAACAAGAATAATACTTTCTTGAAAACGCCTATTACTTATTCTAGTAATGTTATGAGAAAACACTGGCAAACAATCTCTGTGGACTCAGATGTTTGCTCTATAGTTACCCACAAACCCAATTTTGCCTTTAAGAATAAAAAAATCATTAAAAAGGATGCTATGTTATCCAAGAACAATAGAAAGCCCACTTGATACACAACAAGTATATGGCACTTAACCATTTTCTAAATGTAATTACTTGCAGGTACATAGATACTTCTAGCAAATTTGAACAGCCTGACACTCGAATGTGATTAGAATTTACAGTGAATGCCAACTGTAATATTTGTCAATTAGTGTACTTTGCTTATTGCCAAGTACGTCTATCTTTTTATATTGGTAAAATAGATAGAAGGTTAATAGATCAGATAAGAGAACATGTTTACAACATCAATAATGGAATGGGCACAAATGCATTAGCTAGATACATCCTCCAGCATGGTCCTACACATGGTTTTAAATTTATGGTAGTTGAGGTAATACGTGTAGGTGATGTGGGGGTGATACTAGGAATAGGTCAGAAACATCAGAACTAAGGTGGATTATTAGAATGAGAGCTAATAGGGGGAGAGGCCTGAATGACAAGGTCTCTATTAAACCCATTCTTAATGCCAGACAAATTTATAAATAAAAATAAACATTTTGATATATATATATATATATATATATATATATATATATATATATAGATATATATATATGGATTTAGGACACTTGCTCGAAAAAGCAAGTGTCTGAATCCATATATACCGATCACAGTTTAACGAAAGCGCTTTAATCGAAAAAGTGCTTCCGTTAAACTGTGAAAAAAAACCCCACTAATTAAATGTTTTTGCAGGGGGGGTTGCCCCCATGCACCCCCACACCCCCCTACTTAAATATTCTCACTCCAAGGTCGCACTACAGTGGAGTAAAGGAATATTCCCTTACTCGCACCGCAGTGTGACCAGCACACCACTCACACATACCCGAAATTGCTGCTTTGATGAACAGCAATTTCGGGTATGTATGAGGGCGAATTTGACTTTCAGTGAAAGTTAAATTTGCGCAAGTGTCCGGGTTCTTATATATATATATATATATATATATATATATATATATATATATGATATTTATGTAGTGTATTTTTGAATATACATCATTTAAGGCTTAATAGTGTCTGCAATTTTATTAGTTGATTGTGTTTTACGTATTGAGTCAACATTGTGTGATTATGTCTCATGAAGCAGTCTTTGCAACTGCGAAAGTGCTCACAATAAGCACTTTACAGTCTGTTGGAGAAGTGTGTTTTATGTGACTATCCTTCATATTGGTTTGGTTCACTGCATTGTTGGTTTTTGGAATTTACTTTCTGTATATTATCTGAGAAAGAGAGAGTAAATTAACTATAGAATTATTTTAAGACAGCTTGTTCACAAGTATGATACAGAAGCTTAGGAGAAAATATTTGTTCAGGGTCATAGATTATGCAAGTGAAGATGGACAAGGTTCAGACTCCGTTTTTTTTACTATGTATCTTAAAGTCATAATTGTTCTTTGTACTCTTTATTAATCTAATTTAACATCCTACAGCATCCAAATGACTGTGAAAGGTTCTTTTTTTCTCTCAAGGATATGTGAGTGGTACAGTGGTAAAGAACTGGATTCTCTGGTTTGATTTCTGCCTGGGATGGCTTTTTTGTGGAGTTTACATATCCTCCCTGTGCCAATGTGGATTTTCATTTGAATTACCAGTATCTTTTCACATCCTAAATTCATGCCAATTGGAGATACCCTAAGTTGCTCAAAGCTGGGTAACATATGATGGACTGATATTCAGACCAGAACCAGCTATCTGCCATATAACTGATGAGTGCTGAGGTAGACTGTAACTCCCTGTGACCACCAAAAGTAAAACGGAGTAGCAGAAAATGAATGAATACCATAAACAATGCAGAAGGTTGTTTTCTATTTGCTAAACTGTGTTCAAGAGGGTAGAACTGCAAGTTGCAGGAATGCATATTATTATGTGATATACAGTGATGGAATTGAAGATGATTTTTAAACAATATGATGACAAAGATTATTAACTCTGTTGCCTTTGTACCTGTGAAGGACTGTATAAAGCTATTGTCTGTACTCATAAAAGGTTGGTTAGGCCTGGAACTCCTTACCTATATCTATCAGGTCTATACCCTCCCGCCAGTCTTTCAAAACCACTCTGAAAGACTTCCTAGCTAAAATATGTCTCTGTTCTTGCTCAAAACCAGGATAAATAATGGACCAGATTTCTGAAAGCTAGCACAGAGTTGTAGAGTAGTGTAAGACGTCAAACAGGCAATATGTCCGCCGTGCGATCCAGGAACAGCCGGCAGGGGCGTACATGAGAGCTGCTAAAGCTACTCTTGCACGGACAGCGTCATGGTATGCAAATTACCTAATTTTTAGTGAAGGCTATGCAAATGAGGTAAATTTGAGATCCAGGAAACACTAACCTGTCCATGGAAGATTGGTGTTATCTGCAAAAATGTACTCCGTTGGTAACAGAGTACCGTTCTGCAAATAGCTAAACGGAGCTATGACAGCTCCAAATAAAGGATGCATACAGTTGAGGAAGCATGCCAATGGCCAAATATAAGGCCATTGGCATTTATAAACTGCTTAAAAATATAAAAATCTAACTTTTTTCCCCCGATCTCTGATGTTTAAGCATAGCGCAGCACCGCACAAACGTGTGGCGCTTATAAAAACAAGAAAATAATTAAAAAAAAAACAAAATTAGGCATTTTCACTAAAAAGCTTATTCTGCCATGCAGGTGAATGGCAGTCTGAAGACAACATGGCCACTGAGTAGTGGTTGCTAAGGGGGGGAAGCTCAGTGTCACAGATGTAACCATGCATTAGTAGGCAATCCTATGCAAATGAGGATAAGGATAGTGAATCCCAATTTTCCCCAGCCTGTGAGCCATGTCCCCAAGAGAGTAAGAGTAGGAGTAGGTGAGTAGTAGAGTAGAATATAGGTGACATCATGAGCGGGTGTGTCAGACAGGCTGTAAGCTATTTGGAGCACAGTGGCTTATGTTTGCTTTGAGTTGCTCAGGATTGCAAGAGGTGTGCCTACAGTTGTCCTGTTTGAAAACCTCATACCAAAGGTGCACAATGTTAAAAGATAGGAACCTCCTTGCAAACATGCACACAGCGTGTGTGAGTGTGTGCATGCGTTTGCGCTTGTTTGTGCGGTGCTTCCCCCTGGGCAGAAACAGAAAGGAAAAAGGAAGGAAAAGAAGTAGTAGGAAGTTAACCAAGGAGAACTAGCAGAGCTGCCAGGTGAAATTTATCAGAATCAGCCAATTACACAGGCAGCAGACTAGCCCATCCCAGCCCATCACTTTAAACTCTGCAAACAGCATTCCCCCCTGTTTTTTCCCAAGAACTCTGCAACACTGCAGTATACAAAGAGGGAAAGTTTAAAAAGCTTAAGTCAGACAAAATTTTAGGGGCTGCTCTTGCTATCATAAACCAACATGTGCAAGGTGCTGAGGGTGGTGATGTTGTGAATGCTGCTGATAAACCCACAGTGAGGAGACGGAGAAGAGTGCACAGACCCAGGGTAACCTACCAGGGGCTACATGAGCTGGAGATAGTGTAGCACTATAGGGTGGACAGAAACCTGGTTGGGAGGGTGGCCTAATGGTTAAGGTGTTTGCCTTGCAAACACAAGGTGCAGGGTTTGAATCTTACAAGGGATAAATGGCTAGGCTTAAAATGGCTCACAAGGGCAGTTAGCTTAGTACTAATCTATGAACGTATGAACCTATGAAACCTCCTACAGCAAATTGTTGAGCTGTGCCAGCCATGCCTCACACACAGAACCAACAGAGGAGAACCCATCCCAGTGGATACCAAGGTATGTGTTGGCATAAGAATACTAGCTACAGGTATCTTCCAAAGACCAACTGGTGATATGATGAGGATTTCACAGGCATCAGCATCCAGGGTACTCCACCAATTCCTGGATGCCATGTCAGCACATGTCGGTGACCACATATATTTCCCCAATTCCCGTGAGGCATTGGCCAGCAATATGTGTCTTTTCCACTAAATAGCAGAATACCCTGAGGTAGTGGGTGCAATAGACTGCACGCACATATGCATCAAAGCACCACCTGGTGAGCAGGGTAGGGTCTACATCAACCGCAAGGGCTTCCCCTCCATCAACTGCCAGGTCGTGTGCGATGCCCAGGGCATAATAATGAATGTGTGTGCTGGCTGCCCTGGAAGCTATCACGATTCCCACATCTGGCATCTGACACAGCTGTACCAGAGATTTGCCAATGGAGCATCCCCGATGGTCACCTAGTGGGGGATGCTGCATACACACTGGAGCCATGGCTGATGACACCCATCAGAAATGCACACACACCTGAACAAGAACTTCATAATGAGGCACACGCACAAACAAGAAACATAATTGAGTGTGTGTTTGGGATGCTCAAGTCACGGTTCTGGTGCCTGGACACATCTGGTGGAGCCTTACAGTACTCACCAACTACATGTAACCAAATTGTTATGGTATGTGCCATGCTACACAATATGATCCTGCGGAAACAGCTGCAGCAGGAACAGCATGGGGCAGGGCCAAACAGCCCCCAACATTGCCAAGGCCTGCACAGGCACAGCGTGACTCAGAGGAGGAACAACCTGAGCCTGCCCCAGTAGGCAGAAGGAGGCGTGCCCAATATGCCCTGGCCTTGGCAAAGAGGCAACACATAGCACATACACTGACTTAGTAGGAACCCTGGAAATGACACATCTCTCTGACTCGCACATACGGTAAAAGGGATGCCTAACTTGACACTACCTGTTTTCAAACATGTATAGGGCGTGTACTATGTGCATCTGACATAGGCAGCCCTGCAGCGCCACCTGAGGCATGAGTGTCCTATTTTAAGCAATATAAAGCACTGCTAAGCTCATTTTACCAGTATTGAGCATATTTAAATACAATTGTGCATAGCTGTGCACCACGCTAACCAGCACAACATCGGGTAAAGTTGGGCAACGTTGGGCAAAGTCTAGCAAAGTCGGGTAAACATGCTCACACCTGCTTTACTGTTTCTTAACCAGTCAGGTCTGCCCAGCAGGAAAATAAAAAGCAGTAACAGGGCTCGAACTCAGGATACTGTGCACTATAGTCACAGTACTGAACCACTAAGCCATGACAGCATTTCACTGGCACAGACACAACTTAAGTCACTCACACATACCAGTTGGGGGGGGGGGTCACATACCTAACAGTCACAGCCAGCAGGACAATTGTAGACAAATGCAAGCACAAACAAATGCTGTATCATGCCCTGTGAAGAGGCATATGAGTAACCTCCCCCCAGGCCTCTGCAGACAGATAACAGCAGGCCAGGCAGTGTGATGTGGGTTGGGTAGGCTATGAAGTCACAAACTAATATGCGTGTAATTGGAAGCTAAGGTCTCTAGTACAGTGGTATGCCTTAAGCCAGTATGATAGGCAACAGTACAGACTGAAATGAAGTACCTGACATAGCAGTGCAGGCCTAGCAAATGTGTATAAGTGTCAGGTGTACCCCTCATCCTATGTACACCCACAGTAACAATCAAGTGTGCCCCCCGGGTAGAAATGTACAAATAATAGCTGTCCCTCCTGTATGTAGAAATGTTGATAAGTCTATGCAAATTGAGTCATGGAAGCCCTGCAGGCACAGCTTGCTTCCTGTCGATGTACAACACAAAGGTGAGCCCTGAAGTAAAAAACAACTTGAATTTTCACTCACATATATAGTATATATATGCCCATAGTGGGCATGGTCACACACTTAAACAAATTTAGCAAATGTCAGTCAACAACATACTGAAAGGTCATACTGGGCATGCTCACACACAAACAAAGCAAATGTCAGTCAACAACATACTGAAAGGTCATACTGGGCATGCTCACACAAACAAACTAAGCAAATTTCAGTCAATATACTGAAGAGTCATACTGAGCATGCTCACACACTTAGTCCATGCCTGAGTACAGCAGTGGGCCTCACATATCTGGCAGTTGCAATTCTTACTCCAGACACGTGTCACTATTCACCAATCCTGCCTTGCGCCCACAGTGATATGAAAACAAACCCATATAATATATTGAACCCCTGTCATAATCAAACTATGTAATACAAGTACTTAAGTTGTTCAAAGAAAGTGAAAATCCAAAGAATATCAATAAATCTCCGATCAGTATCATCAAGAAACAATGAGCACTCCTAACATTATCCAAGTCATGTTCTGGCAAAAATATTGCCAGAGAGCCATAGAGAACCATGAAGCTTTCTTTAGCTATGTCATAAATATCAGTGTAAATTCATATATGTTCTGAGTCAGTGCAAAGTGTAAATGAAAACATGTACATGACTGACATTGCCAACATCTTGTCAGACAGGTTCATACATATTTACCCCCTCTCACTGACAAAAGGGCCGATTACCATACCTGGAGATTGTGAAAAGCCAGAAATCACATATACAATGGTTAAACAGCTCTATCCAAACCTAAAAACACGGTGTCTATGGGATGACATGGTGTTCCTGGCTGTGTCATATGTGAACTCCAAAACAAACAGACTCTGCACCTGAACAGTCTGTTGAGACTCACCCTCTGTACAGGATATGAAACTGTTGAATGGGTTACAGCAATGTTTGGCACACTCCACAAGTGTTGATGCACAGACCATGGGAACTATTGTCTTATAAGCCTAATAAGCCCGATCTGCAAGGCCATGGAGTCCATCATTATGGAACTCATAAACTGAGCTATTTGGAGCCTACAAACACCCAACCCTACCCATTTTGGTTTGGTCAGAGGCAGATCATAGTCCCTAAACCTGCTAAACAGTTTTCAAGGCAGTTACCTAGGACATACATCAAAGAAATGAGCTCCACAAGGCCTACATAGACATTGAAAAGCCCTTTTCCAACATCCCACACACATGTCGTATCCACAAAATCAACAACCTGTTCATAAACACGTATGTCATCTGATGGATTGCCAACTGGGCCACAGATAGATCCCACAAGGTAAGAACCTAGCTACCTACTTTCAAAGTATCATAGAACAGATAGATCCCACAAGGTAAGAACCTAGCTACCTACTTTCAAAGTATCATAGAACTCTACACATGAAATATAATACACAATATTTCAAAAGAGTGTTACTTCTCTACAGCAAATTCCCTAATCCAAGCTATCTACTACAATTCCTCACAGTAAAGGATGGTGATATTCATCCTAACCCTGGCCCAACTGTAACCCCTATCACTCCTCAGAACCATATTCAATCTATCTATTCTCCCCTTGCAAGACCTTCTAACTCTCTCCTACTAGCACATCTTAACATACGTAGCATTAACAACAAAGTGACTCAACTCCATGCTCTCCTAGAAGTGTACTCCTTTGACATTATCTGCCTAACTGAAACATGGCTAAAACCTGTCATCAAAGACAATGAAATTATCCCACCTGAATATAATATCCTAAGACTTGACAGAGTGGCTAAGAAAGGTGATAGGGTGGCTATTCTATTTAAATCTGGCTTTCAATTAACCACTTACAACTGTAATCTACCTCATGACTCCAATGCTGAGATTCTCATCTCTAAACTTGAACTTAACAAAGCTAAATCAATCTATATCATCTGCATGTATCTGCCCCCTGGAAATAACATAGCCACCTTGGAAAATATAAGTCATCTACCTCTACCAACTTGACTTACCTATCCAGTGCTTACTATGCTCTACTACATTTTTCCATCTTATTATATTTTTCTGATCTACCTTTTTTTCATTATGTCGATCCTCTTTATATACCTTTTCTTAAGCAAATCATTTGCTACAATACTACACATCAAACTCCCTTTTTTTTACTTCTGACTTAACCTATACTATGTCTCCATACTTAAATGTAGCACTATATTATAGTGCAGGTCCTCAGTGTTAGGTCCTGCTTAACCTTTCTGCTGTAATTCACATGTTGCAATTGCTGATGATTTTCTTTTTTTTTCTTATTTTTACTATGATTATTTCCTTTTTATCTACCTCTGGCTTAACCTGCATTGTTGTTTCAGTTCTTTCAATTTGCACTGTTCGTGACTTTTTACCTCAGTGCTACATCCTGTTACAACCTCTATGCTGTAATACACGTTACCATTGTTGATGTATTTTTTTTTCCGTACTAGGAAAATTGCTATTTTTACTAGAACATTAGATTTTATTTCTTATCTTTTTATTTGTTTGTACTTGTATTATTGTATTGGACCATGTCTTGGAGCTTATCTCCCCGGGCCTCTACTGAAAATGGACATATATCCAGTTAGACTAGCCCGGTCAACAAATGTAAAATAAATAAAAAATAATAAATATAATTGTGGTCTTCCTGTTGGACTGTAAGCTGGTAACAACTGCTGTCCCCCATGGCTCAGTCCTGGGACCCCTCCTGTCGGGTGTATACTTTTCAGAAGTACAGTCAAACACATGAGGGCTATGGTTAGCAAAGTTTATGGATGAGTGCAAAAAGGTTGTCATAACCTGTGTTTGGGACAACAGAGACATCCTTAAAAAGGGTCTCAGTCAGACAGATGTGGTGTCAAAATTATGGCCTCGAGCTACAACCATACAAATACCACATGGGTGCCAACACCCTAAATATGGAGGTAATAATAAGGGATCTATGGACACATGTGGATAGTCATCTCTACTTCCAGAAACACATTCACAAAGTGGTTAGAAAATCATGCTATGCGTTCCCACAAATTGCCAAGGTCTTTGCATGTCGGTCAAAGGAAGTTCCCTCTACTCATCAGTCATCAGACCTATCAGAGAGTATCACGGCACACTTGCAATGAATCTGACTAGGCACCTTCAGCAGCTGGAAGGACCACTGAAGTACCTCAACAAGAGGATTACTGGCTTCAAACAGTTGCCCCATGCAACAAGACTGAAGTTAACTCAATCCGTACTCTGTTGCATACTGTCTACTGAGGCGATCTCTGCCCAACAGACAGGTCCATGTTCAATGCAGAACTAATGTACATGCTCTATCTGAAGTAAACCCAAGTTCACTGTGAGACATGCTCTAGGGATATCATCATCACAACGATAAATAGAACATGTTGGAGGGATACATTACTGACTCACAGGCTTCCCTTGCTTTGGAACAAGCTCCCAACCTACATTAAGCTGAGTCCCTCACTGACACTCTTCCAGAGGAGCCTTGATGAGTGTATGTGAAACTGAACTGTCACACCATGGATCACTTCATCAGCTCTACTACACAGATGCCTAGGGAACTAATCCCATGTGTGGTGATAGCTGCACACTCTGGCCATACTAATATATGCCTTCAGGCAGATAGCCTATTACCTACCTATGTACCTATATATATATATATATATATATATATATATATATATATATATATATATATATATATATATATATATATATATATATATATATATATATATATATATATGTAGGGGGAACACAGTATAATAAGCCAAAGATGGATGGGCAGAGATGTGTGTAAGAGGGTGACCATGACAGTGAGCCATCCAGGACTGTCCCACCCAGCACACATCCCAATGGCACAAAAGACATGAGGTGCACATCTCACCCACTGTACATAATTGCCACTAGTATCTGTAAGCATTACAATGTATGTGGTGCATGTGCCTGCTGTACAACATGACTGTACAATGAAGTACACATCTACTATCTGTAGACATGTACCTGTCACATAGGTTCACAGGTATGTAGTAGACTATTTTCACGAAGGCATATATTAGCCTAGGCAAGTTGTGCAACTTTCACCACCCCATTGGGTTGTCTCCTAAGCCCTAGTTCTAATAATTACTACTCTAAGCCCCTTTCTAGTGGGTTGCTGATGTGATGCCTGGTGTGAATTTTCCGTTTCCCATCCACTCATCAAGGTTCCTACTGAAGAGTGTCAGCGAGGGGCTCTGTCTGATGTACATCGGGACTCGGTTCCACAGTAAGGGAAGTGTCTGGGGTGGTAGTCTATCCCACCAGCATGTTGTATTCATTGTTGTGATGAGGTTCATATCCCTGGAGTGTGTAGTGCGACTCAATTTTGTTATCCGTAGATGGAGCATGTTCAACAGTTATGTGTTGGACATGGCTCTGTATGTTAGAAAGAGTGTGCCTCTGAGTAGGCGGTATGCAATGGAGAACAGATTTAGTTTTACCAGTTGTGTTGCATAACACAACTGTTTGAGGCCAGTAATCCTCTTGTTGAGGTACCTCTGTGGTCTCTCCAGCTGCTGGATATGCTTAGTCGAGTACATCCAAAATGGTGCATTGTACTCAATGATGGGTCTGATGACTTAAGAGTAGAGGGCCACCACTACCTCTTTTGATCCTGATGCAAACCCTTTGTTGCTTAGGTGGGCCACATAGGATTTCCTAATCACTTTGGCAACATGGTTGTCAAAGGAAAGGTGACTATCTACTTGTGTCCCCAGATCCCTTATTACCTTGTCAGTTTTTAGGGGGTAACACCTATTTGGTAGTTTGTGGGTACTTTGTTTTCCCCAAAGGGGATTACTATGCATTCTTTCACATTGAGCTTGAGGCCATGATTCTGACACCACACAACTGTCTCATAGAGTCCCTTCTGGAGAATATTTGTGTCATCCGGGGAATCTATTATGGTAAACACTTTACATTTCCCAGCAAAATTAGTCAAAAACAACTCTACTGTGTTGGCATGTACTTTTGAGAAGTCTATACCAAATAGGAGGGACCCCAGGACTGAACCCTGGGGGACACCAGTTGTTACCGGTGTAGTCTGACATGTAGCCAGCAACTCTTAATTTGTGGGATCTATCTGTGAGCAAGTTTGAAATTCATCTTGTGATGTTTGGATTCATGCCCAAGTTGGTGAGTTCATCTATGATACCTGACTGGGGAATGGTGTCAAAGGCCTTACCGAGGTATAGGTAGGCTGTGTGGAGCTCCTTTCACTCATCTGTAGGCTGGGTAACTGTCTCAAAGAAATCCACCCAGTTCAGGAGGCATGATCTGCATTTGACAAAGCCAAACTGGGTGTGCTCAACTGTGTGAAGATTCTCAATGTCTTTATTGTTGACTGCCATTATGGTTGGCTCCATTGCCTTGCAGATCAGACTCGTCAGGCTCATAGAGCATGAATGCCAAGGGTCTTTTGTGACCCCAATCCTGTGGAGTGGGAAGAACATTGCTGTGCAACATTCTATGGGTACATATCCTGTAGAGAGGATGTAGAGAGAGGTGTAGGTATCCTTGATGAATATGGATAAATCCCCACCCTATGTGCTATGATCCAGGTTCAGATGCTGGAAGGTATGGAATGAGTAGTATCCTGGTAGTGCTGGTGTGCTCTCTGGAGCCTTGAACTAGGTTTCTGTTACTGCACAGATATCAATATTCTCCATACTGATAAGTGGCTCGAGTGTCTGCATTTGGAGGCTGAGACTTCTGGCAATGAGTAGCATTTAGCTCACTTTGTGGTTATTTGTGTTGGTTACGGGGTTTGGTTTGTCCTGAGTGACCAGTGTTCCACACCTGAAGTCAACACCTCATTGGTCTGATCTGACCATAAGCTTATTACCCTACATATCCACATTCTGCCCCCACCCCCCCATTAAGGAAACCATGTTAAAAAATGTATCCAAAGTCAACTTCATGCTTCTTAAGACAGAAGTGGTGAACTTCATGACACCCATGCAGATGGACAATACAGTTACGACTACTGAATCCTACACAATTGCACTTTATAAGCACTTACATGAGTGCATGGATCGTGCTATCCCAAACAGAACCAAGTCGCTATCCTCCAAGAAAAGGAAGCCAATCTGGTGGTCCCCTGCCATAAACAAACTGTACAACAGAAGGAAGAAACTGTTGCAAAAGAGGGTAAAATCCCATTAGTGGAGGAGCTCCCTGGTCAGCATCAGAAAGAAACTGTGATCTCTGATAACCACAAAGCATTCTATAGCTATGTCAAGAATCTCAATGGCAACACTCAGATCTGCTCTAAGTTACAGCACAATGTCATTAAATATACAGGCCCAACTGATATTGCCAACATCCTGGCAGATAGGTTCAGTGCTAACTTTACCCCCATCTCTCCCATGAAAGACCCCATCTCTATACTGGAAGAATGCAAAGTTCCTGTCATCTTGGCTGTACAGGCAAAAACCACACTCTCCAAAGCCAGGAACACAGCATCCATAGGAACAGACAACATCCCAGGCTGCGTTCTACATGAACTACAGAACGAACTGGCACCCCACCTAAGTACCATGTTCAATCATAGCCTCACCTCAGGCTTTGTGCCTGCTGAATGGCGCACAGTGACAGTTATCCCACTACACAAGGGGGGAGCCATCACAAACCCCGGGAACTAGCACCCCATTAGCCTGATGAGCCTGATCTGCAAGGCCATGGAACGTATCATCATGGAACTTATAAACAAAGACATTGGTAATCTACAAACTCTGGACCCCAACCAGTTCAGGTTTGTAAAAGACAGATCATGTCTCCTAAACCTGACAGACTTCTTTGAAGCAGTCACCAAAGCTGTAGACAAGGGTAAGGTGGTTCACACAGCCTATCTAGATCTTGTCAAGGCTTTTGACACCATCCCCTACTCTGGAATTATAGATAAACTCACTAAACTAGATATAAATCCCTATGTCACAAGATGGGTTGCCAACTGGCTCACTGACAGAACCCACACTGTGAAAGTAGCAGACTCCAAATCCGACTTCAGACCAGTGACAATTGGAGTACCACAGGGTTCAGTCCTGTGTCCTGTCCTGTTTGGTATCTACTTCCCTGAAGTACAGGCTAACACAGAAGGTCTTTGGCTAATGAAGTTCACAGATGACTGCAAACTAAGAGCCATAATTGAAACTACTAATGATGTGGACATCCTACAAAAGGGCCTCACTGAGACAGATACCTGGTGTCAAAGCCATGGCCTCAAGCTCAGTGCCAAAAAGTGCATTGTCATCCCCTTTGGTAAAAACTCTGTACCCATGAACTACAACATAGGTGGCAGTATATTTAGCACCGAAAGTGTGATAAGAGACCTTGGGACACAAGTGGACAGTAGTCTCTACTTTGATAATCACATCGCCACAGTAGTCAGGAAATCCTTCTACGTGGGACACTTCATCACAAAGGTTTCTCATGCAGAAAAAAAGAGGTCATTGTTCCCCTCTACTCATCACTCATTAGATCCATTATAGAGTACAATGCCCCTTTTGGTATGTACCTCACAAGACATCTACAACAACTGGAAAGGCCGCTGAAATACCTCACAAAGAGGATTACTGGCCTCAAACACATGCCCTACACAGACTGTCTCAAAAAACTCCAGCTTTACTCTGTCGTATATCGCCTACTCAGAGGTGATCTCTGCCTAACATACAAAGCTATGTCAAACCCAGAGCTGTTGGACATGCTCCACTTAACGAAATCCCAATCCCTCCAAGCTACACATTGTAGGGATCTAAACGTTGTCACCACAATAAACAGAAAATGCCGGAGGGATAGATTCCTGTCCCAGAGACTTCCCATACTCTGGAATAAACTGCCTATCTATATCAAACAAAGCTCCTCATTAGCACTCTTCAAGAAAAATCTTGATGACTGGATGGGAAATAGGAAATTCACCCCAGGGATCACTTCTGTGTCTCTGCTCGACAGTGGCACAGGAAAATACATTTCCTGGGTGGCAAAAGCCAGGGTACCTTTTTGGCTGGGCTTGTATAGGCCCCAGGGTCGATAACCTAGTACCTACCTTTGAACCTATAAACCTATGAACCTTTGAGCCTTGCCTAAAAAAGGTAATATGGGGACAGCAAGAGCCTTGGCCAGTATTCAGAAGCATAGGGGCGACAGGTGCAAACCATCTGTAGTGAAGCAATGAGGCTTGTCTATCATGTCATCACAAGCAGACAGAGACTGGATCCCCTATGAATGACACCAGAAGCTCAGCCAATTGTTGAAGTTTTTCATCTTTCTGTTATATTGCAGTATCATGTAGGTGAAGGTAAGATGCTACTCAAGGTCAGGGTCATACCAGCCTGGGCTACATAGTCATAGAGCTTCTATATATCTCTTGTCATGATGTCCTGGGAGGTATGTCTCAGATCATTCACACTGACATGTACAAAGAACACGTCATATATGTACCTGTTCTGGAGTGATGTAAGTGCTGGTGTTATGTGGCGGATCATAGCACCTGACAGACAACTGACAGTAACCTTCCTCTTGTCCAGCCAAGTGAGTCGAACATCTGTGTGCCCGACTATGAAGTCACCTATTACTAGTGTGTTGGGTATGTTGTTTTACCTACCTGAGGGCCTGTAGAGAGGCACACTGCTTTGGTGTATTATGTGGTTTCTGGCATGTGCTTGTTGATGCATGTTGCTTGCTTGTCTGCTTAGGAGGACACTCTCTCATTTTCAGATTAATATTTGTATTCTCCGAGTATGGTAATGTGTATTTATGTGTGTGTTTTGCTGGTGCTTATATTGTAGGTCTATGTGAGACTGTTGGTGTTGTGGTTGTATGACCCTACTCCTCTTGACTGTATTGTCCAGTATTGGGTTGACTGAGCTTAGCCACCGGTGTGACCCTGTGTGTGCCAGCATGTGGTGCATCAACCCATATATGATATGGTCATGGCCTATGCATACAATACACTCACAATACACCTAGTATGACAAGCCTGTTGAGGTTAGCAAATGTGAAAAAAAACCTTTGGGCAAACTGTCAGCAAGTAATGTCTGTATTGCACCCTGTAACTCCATATTGCTTGCTGAAGTGTAAAGACGTACTTAGTTTGGATTAAGAACCCCGCACTTGCCAGCTATGTGTGTGTGTGTGTGTGTGTGTGTGTGTGTGTGTGTGTGTGTGTGTGTGTGTGTGTGTGTGTGTGTGTGTGTGTGTGTCTGTCTCTCCCTGGGGAGAAAGCAACCTTTTTGGAGACTACTCACACCCCTTAAAAGTGGTATACTCATCTTTGTCAAGTCTGATGATGTCACCATCCTACAAATATACCTGTGGAAAGGTGAAATCCCAGTAATGTGTATAGTGTGTTGTGTAAATGTGTACTGCTATAGTATTATAATGTAATTAAGTAGGGGTTTGAATCCTGCACTTGCCAACTGTGTGCCCCCCCTGGGGCAAAGCAGCCTTTTTGGAGAATACTCAAACCCCTTAAAAGTGATATACTCATCTTTGTCAAGTCTGATGATGTCACCATCCTACAAATATACCTGTGGAAACAGAAAATCCCAGTAATGTGTACAGCGCATCATGTAAATGCATACTGCTGTACTATCATAATGTACTTAGGAAGGAGTTTGGATCTTGCACTTGCTGACTGTTTGGGTTTGTGTGAGTGTGTGATACTGTTGGTCAATGTGGAGTGGGTTTTGATTTTTCTAGTGTATGACATATCACAATGACAACTGTATGTGCATTACACATGTAAGGTAGCTGTGGGGCAAAGCCATATACATACATGTGACCTCAATTATTTCATAGGTGGGTACTCTGCTTTCTCCATGAATGCATCTGTTATCTTTGCCAGAGCGTGCTGGCGCTTTCCAGACCTTAGGTCATTTCTGTATGCTAGTGACAAGCATAGCCACTGCAGTGATCCCTGGGCTACGTCTTCTGTTTCACATCCACTCATCATGGTTTCTATTGAAGAGTGTGAGTGAGGGTTTTTGCTTGAGGTAAATTTGAATCCTGTTCCAAAGCAAGCAAAGTCTGGCAAGGATGACTAATCATTATAGGTGTGCAACAACCTCTGTGGATCTGCATGCAAACCCTTTATTGCTTATGTGCTCCACAGAGGGATTTCCAAAACCCTTTGGTAATGTGATTATCAAAGGAGAGATGACTTGTTAAATTTGATTTCTGCATTAGTAACTGTATTTAGAGCACAACCTAGAGCTGTTTACTGAATTTCCTGTTTGCACTTGTTTTTAAAATCATTTTTTTCTCAAAACTTGCATTTTATCTGTCTTTGGCCTAACACTCTTGTGTGGGGTCATTTACTGCACTGTTATAACTTGTTGATACTTGTTAACCTCTGCTATCTCTGAAAAAACAAAAAAAAAATCTTGCTTTTTTTCCCACTTTTCTGAGATTTAAAAAAGTTCAGTTACAGGCTTGCTGTTCTTGAACTGTTTGTAAGTTTATGTGAGGCCATTTTTTGCTTGGGCTAAAGGAAAGTCTCTCTGTTGATCAGTGGCAGTGAAAAACATTGAGCAGCCTGCCTGCCCCTGTGGGAGTGGTTACTGACTTGAAAACTGTGTTTTATTGGCCATTTTGGGTCAATTCCAAAACTCCTTCATCTTCCTCTCTTAAAACCCTCTTTTGCGCGGTTTTGCATGCTTTTGTGCATAACGCAACAGCAGGCAGCGCCGCCTAATTGGGTTTAAACTATTTCTGGCTCCACAAAGTCTGCTCTTCACTTTTTCCCTTAGAACTGCTCTATCTCTCAATTTAAACACCATATTCTCATTCTAAGGCCCTTCACTGGTCCAATTAAGTAATCCTACAGGTTAGCACTATTAAACCATAAGCACTACTTACTCTTATACTCTCTACGATTACCCTGTCCTCTATTGGTCCATCTTAAATTCAGTTTCCCTGTTACTCTAGCATGTCCAAAGGTCAGTCAATGGTTTCCTCTCCAGTCCAGCTGGTGAATCTGGGAATTTTGAGGCAATGTTACAACTGTCTCATGTACACGGACAACCCTCTCCTCCTCCAAACAGGTTCAAATATATGTGAGAGAAGCAACTATTTAGCCAAACTGGAGGCTAAGGTCTCTCATCTCAAAACTGGCGTAACCAGTCAGGAGGAGAAGGTAACCTCACACAACACAATTCCAGTATCACTTAGTCCCACCACATCAGCGAACCAAACACATAAATACACAAAAACATACTCGGAGGCTCTAAATAAAAATCTACCTAAGCAACAGAGACCTCCAAAGCAGACATCCAAGCAAACGCTACCTCAAAACAAAACACACACAACACATAACCCACAAAGTCAGTGTGCCAAGCAGCCACAGCCCTTAAGGCTGAATAACACACCTGATACTCTTGTTATAGGTGACTTTATTGTCAGACACACTGGCATCCCGCTCACCAGGCTGAATAAAGAGAAGGTCACTGTGAGCTGCCTGTCGGGTGCTACGATCCAACACATAACGCAAGCACTCAGGTCACTCCAAAGCAAATACAAATATGACTCAGTCATTGTACATGCTGGTGTGAATGACCTGAGACGTACCTCCCTGGACTACATGAAAAGAGACATAGAGGAGCTCTCTGATCATGTAGCCCAGGCTGGTATGACCCTGACCTTGAGCAGCATCTTACCCTCACCTAGAATGATGCCACAGTACAAAGACAAAATGATCGATTTTAACAACTGGCTAAAATTTTGGTGTCATTCAAAGGGGATCCAGTGTCTGTCAGCTTGGGATGACATGCTCGACAAGCCACGTTGCTTCGCTAGGGACGGCTTGCACCTGTCACCACTGGGCTTTCGGATATTGGCAAAGGCTCTTGCCACCCCCATAGTGCCTTTTTTAGGCAAGGCTCAAAAGTCAAACCCACCCCCATAGACAGCACAAGGAACAAGAAACTAAGGGTAATGTTGCTAAATGCCAGAAGTCTTAACCTCAAGATGCACACACTCGAAGCTCTCCTCAGTATGGAGAACATCGATATCTGTGCAGTGACAGAAACCTGGTTCAGGGCTCCAGAGAGCACCCCAGCACTACCAGGCTATACCTCGTATCATGCTTTTCGGCCCCAAAACCCAGATCGAACCACAAAAGGAGGGGGAGTTTCCATATTTATCAAGGATATCCACACCTCCAGGTTAGTGGCATTGCACAAAGTATCGGAGACCATCCATGTGCAACTAACAGTGGGCAAGACTGCTTTTCAGTTTATAGCATCCTACAGACCACCCTCTCAAAGTCAGGAATCCCATTTTGCTTTCCTGAAAACATTGGAGAACATGAAGATCTCTCCGAACACCATTATATTGGGCGACTTCAACTACCCAAACATTGACTGGGAGCACTACTCAAGCCCCAGCACCTTAGCCCAAAGATTCCTGGAAATTATAAACTCAAATGCTATGGAACAACTAGTCACCACTCCCACAAGAGGGGACAACATACTAGACCTGATCATTACCAACATGGGGACTCTATGCTCCACACCTGAAGTATATCCCTCATTGGTAAGATCAGACCATAAATTAATCTTACTGGATGTCCACATCCCGACCCCACCCCCAGCCCAGAAAACCACAGTGAAAAACTTCTCAAAAGTGAACTTCTCACTTCTCAAAACTGAAGTGGAATCCTTCAAGGCCCCAGGGCCAGTGGAAACTACAGCCCAAACTGCAGAATCCTACATAAATGCATTCTACGGACATCTCCAGGAATGCATGGATCATGCTATCCCAAACAAAACCAAGACCCAATCATCCAAAGGCAGGCGTCCAGTCTGGTGGTCCCCTGCCATAAATAAACTGTACAACAGAAGGAGGAAGCTACTACATGATAGAGCAAAATCCCTAATATGGAAGGCATCTCTGATCAGTACAAGCAAAAAATTACAATCCCTCATAAAATCCGCCAAGGCCAGCTTCGAGAGAAAAATTGCACAGGATACCAAAGACAATCATAAGGCTTTTTTCAGTTATGTTAGAAACCTGGGATGCAACTCCCAGACTTGTTCTGAGTTGATTCTAAATGACAAAAAATACACTGAACCCACAGACATCGCCAATATCCTGGCAGACAGGTTCAGTGCAAACTTCTCCACCTCCTGCCACCCAAAAAAGCAAGTATCTATCCCGGCAGAGGGCTGCCTCCCAAACATCTCAGATGCTCAGGTGAAGGCTGCCCTCTCCAAAGCAAAAAACACTGCTTCCATGGGACCAGATGGCATCCCAGGTTGCGTCCTACATGAACTACAAGAGGAACTAATCCCTCAAATAAAACAGCTATACAATCTCAGCCTCACTACAGGATATGTGCCCACAGAATGGCGTACAGCAACAGTGGTCCCACTCCACAAAGGTGGAGCCTCTACGGACCCTGGAAACTATCACCCCATAAGCCTGACTAGCTTAGTCTGCAAGGCTATGGAGAGGATCATCATGGAGCTCATAAACAAAGACATTGGGGACCTACAGACACTAGATGCTACACAGTTCGGCTTTGTCAAGGGCAAATCCTGCCTTTTGAACCTGGTTGACTTCTTTGAAACAGTCACCAAAGCCATAGATGAAGGGAAGGTAGTCCACACAGCCTATCTGGAACTTGCAAAGGCATTTGACACAATACCCCACTCGGGCATCATAGATAAGCTATCCAGCTTAAATATAAACCCCTATGTCACAAGATGGGTCACAAACTGGCTCAAAGACAGAACCCACAGAGTGAGAGTTGCTGGAGCCATGTCAGACTCGAAACCTGTCACAAGTGGCGTCCCACAGGGTTCTGTCCTGGGACCACTCTTGTTCGGTATATACTTTTCCCAGGTACAGGCAAACGTGGGAGGACTATGGCTCACCAAGTTCGCAGACGACTGCAAACTGGGCGCCATAATCAACTCTCCAGCTGACACAAACATCCTTCAAAAAGGTCTCACAGAGACAGATAACTGGTGCTAGCGCCATGGTTTAAAGCTAAATGCCAAAAAATGTATAGTCATACCCTTTGGCAAAAGCAATGTGCCCACAAATTACCACATAGGCAGAAACCCATTAAGTACAGAGAAAGTTATTAGGGACCTGGGGACCCAAGTTGATAGCAATCTCTCCTTTGAAAACCACATTGCCAAAGTGGTTAGAAAGACCTTCTACATAGCCCACCTCATCACGAAGGGTTTCACATCTAGATCAAGAGAGGTAATCGTGCCCCTTTATTCATCCCTCATCAGGCCCATCATAGAATACAATGCCCCTTTTGGGATGTACCTTACCCAACACCTGCAGCAATTAGAAAGACCCCAAAAGTATCTCAGCAAGAGGATCAAGGGTCTCAAACAGATGCCATATGCTGCTCGGTTAAAAAAACTCCAGCTCTACTCAGTTGCATACCGCCTACTTCGAGGTGATCTATGCCTAACATACAAAGCTATGTCAAATCCAGAATTAATGGACATGCTCCACCTCAGTAAATCTAAATCCCTTAAAGCCACACGCTCGAGTGACTTGAACCTCAGCACAGAAATAAATAGAACTTGCTGGAGGGACAGGTTCATAACCCAGAGGCTCCCTTTGCTCTGGAATAGAATTCCAGTTCATGTGAGGCAGAGCACCTCACTGAATCTCTTCAAGAAGAATCTCGATAAGTGGATGGGGGATCGTAGGTTTGTCCCAGGGATTACACCTGTGTCACTATTAGACAGAGGCACAGTAAACTAAACCTTAAAAAGGGCACAGTATACTCAAATCAAGGGGTGGCGTAAGCCATACAGAATCAGGCTAGGCTTATAATTGCCCCAGGGCAGATAGCCTAGTATGAACCTATGAACCTATGAACCTATAAAGACATGGCTCTGTGTATACATTAGTACCTGTTCCACATTTTGGGGGCTACTACCTATGTTGTACTCTGGGGATACTTTGTTTTCTAAAAGTGGATAACTATGCTTTCTTTGGCTTATAGCTTTACAGCATGAGTTTGACACCAGGTATCTGTCTCTATGATACCCTTTTGGAGGATGTGTGTGTCATCTGGAGAATAAAGTATAGCCCACAGTATGCATTTTCATCAAACATGGGCAGACATATCCCTACTGTGTTTGCTTGTATCTAAGAAAGCTATATGCCAAACAGGAGTGGTCCCAGGACTGAGTGCAGGTGAATACCACTTGTTACTGGCATAGAATTGTACATAGAGGCTGCAAATGTTACTGTGTGTCCTACATCTGTGCGTCAGTTGTCAATCCATCATCTAACAATCGTTTATGGTCAGTCTGTTGAGGTTATGTATAATACCAGAATGTGGGATGGGTATGAATTGCTGGTGAGCTATAGCTTGGCTGTGTGGACCTCCCCTCCCTCACCTATAGCCTTGTTAACTGGCTTGAAGTCTACTAGGTGTAGGAGCCATGATCTGGCCTTTAGAGAACCTAAGTGGGTATGGTGCAGTGTTTGCAGGTTCATAATGTCTCTGTTAATGAGTTCCATAATGCTGTGCTCCATAGTCTTCCCAACAACATTTGTCTGGCTTATAGGGTGAGAGTTTCCAGGATCTGTTGTAGTTCTACCCTTAATCAATTTATGTTAACATTTGCACTGGGTGTGACGAGGGTGGACAGGTTTAGGAATAAGTATATTAGAGGGTAAGCCCAGGTTTGAAGGTTAGTAGACCAAGCCAGGTAGGCAGGATTAAGTTGGTTTGTACATGTGCTGAGGAGGGATGCAGAGTATATTGTGAAATAGATGCTAAGGATGAAGCCGCCAGGTAACAGGAAAAAAGAAATGCCTAAGATGAGGTTTATGGCTGTGGTGAGAGAGGACAAGCAGGTGGATGGTGTGACAGTGCAAGATGCAGAAGGCAGGAAGAAATGGAAACAGATGATCTACTGTGGCGACCCCTAATGGGAGCATGTGATAGGAGAAGAAGAAGACATTGTAGCTCAACCCTTGTGGACTGTGAACACCATTACTGTGCGTCATTCCACAAGTATGTAACCTATATAGAGGCTGCATCTGGACAGAGTGTTTAAGTGAGTGGTGACTTCATATATCAGCTTGTGTATGACACAGCTAGGGACACTGTCCAGTACCATTGCCACTGTGGTTTGGACTTTGGTAAAGAGATATTTTAACTAGAGTGTCTGTGAATCATCAGGTTTTACATTCTTCAGGTCTGGAAATGTGGCCCTTGTGTAACGACAGGGTGGTGAAATCCACATTCAAACTGTCTGACAATAAATTGGTAATGTCAGTCAGATAAGTGTACTTTGTGACCATTTACATTAACTGTGACCCGATCTGAGATTTCCCCTGTAGATTATACACAACACTAAAGAAAGCTTTAGTGTTGTCTTTGGAATCCTTGCCATTTTGTATTTTGAAGCTTGCCTTGTATGTTTATTGAGGGATTGTATTTTCCCAATGATACTGACCAGAGAGGTTATCCCTTCTTGGTATGTAACTCTTTTTTTGTACAACTTCACACCTTCTATTATATATTTAGTTTATGGCAGGGATCCATGAGACTAATGCACTTCTACTGTATAAGTGAGAATTTCTTGTGTTTGTGATAGCACGGTCCATGCAACCCTGTAGGTGAACTGTGAGCATTACTAAAGGATTATGCAGCTGGGACAGTGTTAACCTTAGTAATGCAAACCAATGACATATAGCAACAACAGCATCACCCACAGCACAGTGTCAACCCGTGTCATACACACACATGCGTACTCAAGTTCCAAAATGTGTGTAGTACAATGCATACCGGCCACCAATAACACTGGCCAATACAGGGCATGTCACCCTGCCCATGTGTCCAATATGCATGTACATGCAGACTGTGCACCTCCACCATGTTCACAAATGGACACCTGCAAACCTGTGTTGCACACACTCACACTTAATGTCCACTGTATAACGCATGCTGACACAACTACACACATCAGCCAAGTGGCACATGGGCAAACAAAACACAATTGGAATAAACACTGGTGAAAACAATACAATATTGCTAATTACAGCTTTAATGCATCATGCCTACTCAGCTACACCTTCGAGGATATCATTACACTTTACTGCAGACAACATGCTATGCATCCAACCATTGCTATACTTTATTAAAGTCACCCTGTGCATCAGCATCATGTTAGCCTGTTCCTGCATCAATGTTACAGATGACAGGAGGTGGCACAGGTTTCATCATATGCACAGGGTGTGTTTTTGGTTTGCCAGAGGCCTACACTGAGCCATACAACTAACATGTGTGTGTGAGTGTGTGTGTGAGGGCCATGAGTACTGTTATGGGCCAGTGTTGATGTAATGTGGGCGGGTATGTGCTTACCCTAGGTTTCTGGTTTATGTGTGTGTGTCTGCATGCACACAGTTCCACCATGTGGCTGCCATATATGGGGATTTGTGAGACAGCTACAGACTGTACCTGGCAGGCTTTACAGATCACCGTCTCTGGCCACAGATACAGAACATGTGCCTGGCAGGGGTGCTACAGACAGTGTCAGGTACTAATCAGGTACTAATCCAGATTGGGTACTATCCGAAGAGGTTGACATATGTCCACTGGATCCAGGTCCCTGCTGGGACTGGCTAGAGCCACATGCATGTGGTCTGCTAGGATGGTCTATGGACAGCCCCCCAACATTGCTGGGGCTGGTCCTGGCACTACAGGAGCGGCTGTGACTTGCTGGATGTCCACAGCGACCTCCAGCTGCTGATGGTGCTGGCATACATCCAAGTCGACATCTCAACCATCCCACATTGTCCTGACACATGGACATGACATTGTGGAGGACATCCAATGTCTCACCCCAACGTCTATCAATGACCTCAGTGCAGTTACATATGACACCTGCTAGGTCACGGATACTGTCATTTGCAGAGGTGTAATGAGCCCTCTGTGCCCTTAGCCCCTGACTGGTGTACTGTTCCATTCATGTCTGGGCCTCCATGACAGCCTGGAACATGCGTGTGGTAGAAAGAGGTATGGCACGTCTGCCAGGGGCATGATGACCAGCAGTGCTCTGATAAGAACCCCTGGGCATCTGCCTATGTGGTACCATTCTAGACATCTGGCTATGGCTGCTGTGTCCTGATACATGTGCCATAGATACCACACTGCCCTGGCCAGTGCCAACCGTACACTGTCCCTCAGCTAAGGGCAATGGTGATGATGGATGTACAGGCAGTATGACTGTGTGCATGAATGGGGTGGAGACTTGTGTACTGTCAATTGGTGGCCCAACAACAGACCCTGACAAACCTGCCTGTGCCTAAACACACCTATCCTCATCATCACTGTCTGTCTCAGTGACATCAGGTTCCCTGCTGTACTGAATCAGCCCCACCTCGGCACCTGTGAGAGGAAAACAGGAAACACACTTTAAGACCTGAACATGACTTCAGACCACATGCACACATGCGCACGTGCACACATGCACACGTACACATGCGCACATGCATACATGCACATATGCGCACATGCACACATGCATACTCGTGCACATGCACACATGCACACATACACACATGCACACATGCGCACACACGCACATGCACACATGCGCACATGCACACATGCGCACATGCACGCACGCATACACGCACACATGCACACATGCACACACACAAAACTACACTCCTCCCTAAAGCAGACACACACAACACCAGCAATCACAGAACATACACAATAGCAGGTGATGGTGGGGTACAGTATCACAAGCAAAACAGTCATATCACACATGTCAGCATGCAGGACATGTGTTGCTCAACAGCATGCAGTGCAAGTGTAATTAGTCATTGTTACTAACAGTATACATGGCTTTGATGCATGTGTTTTGTTATTAGGTGATGGCCCTCCCCCTGGAACACAATGCATGCATGGACACAGCATTGCTGTGCAGGTATTCATAACCCTGTAATGTACTGTGCACCATAACTCACAGGTGTACATACCATTGCTGGATGTGTATCTGTGTGTCAGATAGGTATCCAATGCTGATTACAGCCTCTGTGTCTTTAGCAAATAATTGTGGACACATTTTAAGCACATGCATGATGAGTATTCACACAACATCATCAGTGGTGCATGGATAATTGATGGAATACCATTCAGCCTCATACCCAATGTATGGTACTTATGGTGAGTGTAGATCATATTGTGGACATGCCAGTCTCAACCATGACATGGCATGCTAAAACACAACTGCATATTTAAACACTACACATACCCAATATGTGTCATATGACCTAGCCACTCAATAGCATCACAAGACATAAATGTGTCAGTTGTGCAAATGGTGATTGGTATGCATACTGTTTAGAGGTGCATATATGTGCACACATGCATCATTATGGTGTGTAGCGATGACAGCTATGTGTAGTACTGTGGTTACAATAACTGGATGGGGTATAGTACCATAGGCTATCATCATGAAGCATCAGGCGGTCACTCAAGGCTACAAATGTTTCACAAACCAGCACAAATCATGCTGTGCCAGAACTGTACTACCTTGGCTAAATTCACCATTTCACAACCAGTTGTTACGTGAGTTTGTAAGGAGGCCAATAAGGAGCATTCCGACATGAATGGGTAGTGTGTTGCAGAGTGTTTAAATGCCCCAGGATAGGCCTCTACCCCTCAGGTATATTATGTGCAATGTGTGGATGAGAGTTTGGATACTGGAGTGTGTCTTTACAGAGGGTTTGGGAATCCTTTATGTGTAGCATGTTAAAATGCTATGTGTATGACATAGATGTGTATGTTTTGTGCATGTTGAGTATCAACTGTGCCTATCCAATGGTCACTACAGTCTAGCCACATTTGTTTGAGATGGTCTGGGTATTGCATGTGTTTGAGGCAGCTAATCACATTAGTGAGATGTGCGTGCTCTTACACCAAACATGCACAGCATGCATAATGGGTAGTTGTGTTACATATGTACATGGCCTACACCTTAACTATGACATGCACTTTTATTTACAATAATAAATGTAGAACACACTCACCAGCATCTGTCCACTGCCTTGATGTCACCCCAGAGGGACCTACATAGAGATGAGACAGTTTGTCAGTGGCCACAACTGTGGCATTGCTACTGTGTGTTTGCAATCTTACAGTACAACAACAGTTTACATTCACAGGGCTACATATTATGTTCTAAATTATCATAATTGCATAACAACAGGCTCCACATCTTTGAAAGACACACTCCACATCTCACATATGCATGATCTACCAACACAGATAACAGTAGTCTACAGATATGCCATGTTACCTGCATGCTCCATGTGTGCTTGCTGGGTGGCTTCAACCTCCATTATGGTGTATGTCTGCTGCTGTTGTTGTTGGGCAGGTACCGCCAGGCTCATGAGCAGCTCCTCCACTCTGGTGAGGGGGGATGGATATTAACATCACCTCCTGTTGCAAGCTGTTGTCTACACACATCAGTGGCACACTGACAGACATGTCTGAGAAGATCACTGCAGTGGTGGCGTACCTGCACATATGTCTGGTTATGCAGGCCTACCTCATTGACCCTGCGGACATCTTGCCACATTGCAGTATGCTTCTGCTGGTCCTGGTTGGTTCATGAGAACATGAGACGGTAGAGCTGAATCATACTGCTAGTAATGATATCATCTTCAGCACTACTGTAACTGGGGTTCCTGCGATGGGCCATGATCCCTGGAAGACATAAATACAAAAATATGTCTGAGCAAGTCATATGGCACATTTAACATTATACAGTACAGATATCACTGAACTGCCATATATAGCAACCTATAAGCTAACCAAGAGTGAAACACTGTAACTGCCACTTATCACTGTTCACCCCACAACTGCTTGAAAGTGCCTTGCTCACTCTCTATCTAATGAACCATGTTCTGCACAGCAACAAAATAAAATCACTATATAAGACTATACAAGAGTACCTGGCACACTCTATGCAACACGATGCACCACCTAGCCACAGCAGATATACATCAAGTTGACGTGTAAAGAAATATATCATCCAACACAATCAGTGTAAGGTCCAGTAAATGTATTACTATTATACCACACAACTTGTTAATCCCAAACCGTGGCTAAAATATGTGCACAATTGGGAATATAGGTCACATACTGCTGTAGTAAACTATGAATGTTGCTAGATATGCAGTTATATGTTTTACTACACATATGCAGTTATATGTTTTACTACACATATGTACAAGGACATGTTACAGACATACCCACACACACATCAGACATAATTACAGGACACAAAGGTATGACAACCCAGATATGCTTTCAGTGTATAATATACAGTACTTTGTGTCAGTACTTATGCAACCTTAATCTTGAGAAATGTAATCTGTGATGAATACAGGGACCACACAAAGCAGTGGATGCAAGCAATGTGGACATACACCATACTTTGCTGTACAGACCCAGAGCTTCAAGTAGTACTACAGTACACACAGGATTTGCATTCAACATTGGTACCAAACAATAATCATAGATGTAGTGCTTTAGCCTCCAATGACACACCCTAGTTAAAACCAAGGGACTTAATCACACTGTATGCAATAGCACTTGTTCTGCCTAGCAACAGAATACACAGCTTTTGCTAGGATCAAAGCAAGGACCCATAATACCATGACATAAACAGTTTCCCACTAAGCTATCACACAGATACATATCTTTGATGTATTGACAAACATATTGACCATTACAGTCAGTCAACAGTACAGAAAATCTATTGCAACAAGTAGATGTAGGTGTGTATGAGTATATATATATATATATATATATATATATATATATATATATATATATATATATATATATATATATATATATATATATACACATATACACCTCCATTTGTCTACATATACATTTCACCTTTCATAGTGAGAATATCAATTATAGAAAGGATGTAAGGTGTACAGTAATGTAATAAAATCACACAGTCTTGGGATAAATGCATTGAAGTTGTTCACAGCCCAGGTAGCTTTAGCAGGCCTTACTGGCTTCAACATTGCAAACTGAACAAACCACCCACAGTGTTTAACCACCACATGTCATATACCAGCACTGTATGCTGTCTTGTTTGTCACACACTAAAACTTACATACAAATATGCGCATACTAACCTTCACCAACATATATATCTTCCCCTTCACAAACAGTTGCAATTGTCCCCTGCTCTATGCACATATACAGATGTGAATATATATGACACATATATATTTCTCCGTATATGTGTGGCATACATACACAAGGTACACACTGTTGTAAGTCCCTGGACCTCACAGCTGAACTGTTGGGCCTTGCTGCAATACAAACAGGTGTCACATATGAACACACACTAACATTAGGGGGGTATATATGGCAACAGATGCTAGATAAGCATACTAGACTGCTACAGCAGTTGCCAATTCTAAGCTATACTTTAATATGACTATCATGCATGCGTTGTTCTGTCACACCCATGTTTATATAATGTTAGCGCTAATCCCCCCCAACAGCCATTCGCCACGCTAATGTACAGACCACAGATAACATGGATTTGATCTTTGACATTTAATGATGAGCTACACATTTCACAGGTATGTCCCACTGCCCACAGGTACACACAGTATTGTCCATAGCAGTAGTTAAGCAGAACATCTGTGCATAAAGAAGTACTGCTGCCACATATGAATGGTTCACATTATGTAGACTATTCTTCAATAACATCTACTACATGCCAGTAAATACATATGTGTCACATACCTTTCCTTTGTATGATTTGTTAATATTTCTTTGTCCTTTTCTCTGTCTCTCTCTCTGTCAGTCTCTGCAATAGAGTGATTGAGTTTGTTGGCAGAGATTGCAGCCTGCTTTTGTAGGAATTTGCACATGAGCATGTGATGGCCTCTGCACCAATTAGTGGCAACCATTTGCTAATTGCATGCAGCCTGCTGTGTAGTAATTGTAGTAATCACTGTCATAGAAACCCAGTACTATAAATTGCTGACTCATGTAGGTGTGGCCCTTTCAGCTTTCCAAGATGGAGATCATCCTTGTTTGCTGTGGACATCATTGTTTAAGACAGAAGGTTGGTATAGTTCTTATATCAGAAGCCAGAGGTGTAGCCAGAGATTTACATTTTGTACTCAGACCTAATGTTGCTGCTTCCAGTACCCACTTGTCAATGTAGAAGTGTACTCACCCCTCAAAATGCTACCCCAAGATACATGGAAAGATGTACTTTCTTTTCAACTGTTACAATTAACTGCCATACAAAGCTAGTTATTGAGATGTATTCCTTTGGCACAAGAATTGTTTGTGAACTGCTATACTGTGAATATTTATTTACTCAGTTCTAAACAGTTTGTGCTTTTTTAATGTTGACATTAGCACAAGCTGCTCAGAAAAACTGGATACATTTCAGTACTGTGAGTATGCTTGCCTACATCCTTCGTAGACCCTGCACACACAGGTATATTCTACATTTGGGTAGGGTTGCAGAAGTACAGAGAGCGTAAGTAGTATTGTGTGGATTTTATCTTGCTGGACCTACAGGGTTGTTGTGTACATGTTACTTTATCAAGGCAAGTAGTCTGTCTGCGTAACTCCCAACTGTGGACATATCCACATGATAGCCAGAGAATAGCCTGTTATTTTTTGTCTGTGCACCACGCAGGTCTTTTCAGCAATAAAGCAATGCAGTACATGGCTACATCCACTTGTATTTCAGTGTTGTATTCCTACATAAGGGTATGCTTCCAAAACTCCTTCCAAAGCTATTTGCACAGTGTATAACAGCAGAAAGGCTGATGTGCATCTGTGTTTCTGCCTCTGTGTTTCTGCCTCTGCCAGACCTCTCAACCAATCAGGTACATATTTGAACAGACTTGGAAAAGTCAAGAAAATGTCAGGGACAACTGGGGACACCTTTAAAATATTAGTGCCATTAAGTTGAGACGTTGAGAGAATTAGAGCATATGAATTAATACACCTTTTCTGAAGTAAAAGAAGTTTCTAACTCTTAATTATTGTCATTATTCATTAATTGTAATTCACCACCTTTCTGGCCAAAGTCAATAGTTTTCGGAGGGATTCAGAGGGACAGAGCTTTCAAATCAGGGACATCCCTGAAAAGTAGGGACAGTTGGGAGGTATGGCCTCTGCCCTAAACAGATACGCCAGTGTTTCTCCGGCTGTGATACTGTGTGGGGTTGTAAAGTGATGATGTAACATTGTTTCCTGCTAGAATGGCTGCATCTCTTATCACAGTCATGTAATGTAATCCCACAACAACTGTTGATCAACATCCACAGAACAAGTTGTGTGGTATGGTATTCCTATTTTTCCTTTACATTTACTCATTCTGATGCATGATATAATTATTTAAGCACTAACTTGATGTATATCTGCTGTGGCTTAGTGGTACTTCATGTTGTGTAGTGTGTGCAAGGTCTGAGGTTCAAGACTTACTGAGGTGTTTTATTTTGCTCCTGAGCAGAACAAGGGTCCTCACATACAGAGTGACTAAGGCACTTTTAAGTAGTTGTAAGTGAGTTTGCAGAGGTTTGCGCAATGCTGCGCATTGCTTAGCAAGCGCAAACAAGTGCAAACCTGTGCAAACCTGCTAACTACTGCTTAACAGTGCTTACTCCCACTCACCCCCATGCTCATTTCTTTGAAAGAAAAGAAAAAATGGGGAAATAGGAAAGTGGTGAAAAAGGGGCACAAAGAGGGAAAGACAGTATATAAAATAGCTCGGGATGTGCAGGACAAGTGTAGGGAAGGTCCATAGCTGCCCATTTCTTCAACAGCAACAGCTGTGCATATGCAATAAATTTGGAGGTAGATATGAAACCTTCAACCCCTGAGAGAGGGGTGAGGACAACAAAGTATGCTGTAATGCCAATTAAATAACATGTCATATGTCCAGTGGCCATGTGTGCAAAATGGGCAGCTATGTATGGGGCATACTTTTTGGGGAACACATTGCCCTTTTTTTCAGGTGAGAGTGGAATGTGAGGTAGGGGATGTAGGTATATTTGGGGAGGTAGGTTGGGGAGGTAAACAGACAAGACAAACAAGATGCATACAGGGGTGGTATATGACACATGTGGTGGGTGAACACCTTTGATTGGGAGAGATGTTTGGAAATCGCGAGCCCATGAGCCCCCAGATGGAAACAGTGGGACTGAGGTTCCCACCCATGGGCAGTCACCACTGCACCTTCACGGCACAGAGGGTGGCTGTGCTGGGGGCTGTGTAGGAGGGGCAGGCTGACCCAGGAGTTGCACCACTCGGGCCTCAAGCTGGCATAGAGGTTCTGCAACAGAACGTTCAATCTCTCTACGCACGACAGCTTGGACCATTCGATGGGGGATAGGTGCCCCTCCTCTGCCCATGCTTGCATGGGGGGCTGAGCCCCATCCCCTGCAGTGCGTCCACCTGAAGGTGGCACAGGGCCAATGGAGGAGAAGGTCCCAGGCTGGGAACCAGATCTGCTGGTGCCAGGTGCCATGGCCAGCTGAGGTGGGACAGGTGGGACTGATGGGACCGGCCTTCCCATACAAACTATGTTTTGGAGAGTTTAATAAAGATATGGGTTAGTAACAGACAACAGCATTCCCAATTAGTTATAACAGCATGCAAAAGTATTCCCATTAACCCAACACACCAGATTTTCAACAGTTGAAAATCAAGCATAACTTATGCATATATAGAACAATAGTGGACATTACAACAACATGCAGGTTGAATTGATGGCAACAGGCTACCAATATTGTGGTATGTATTTTAACAGGGCACATGCATAGAAATTAATGCAAATATTTATAAACCAATAGGACATATGTTCCAACAAATGTTTTGAGATTAGACATACCGCTTGAGGTGTGGAATTGCACTTTTTATGCACATACAGTAAGGTGGGAAAAGATAGCTCAATTAACAACTTATATATCCATCTAGTTTTCACTACATTCCTATTAACTGCAGTTATATGTCCCTTACATGTATTATTACACTACCCAATGTCCTTATATTGTGCAATCGGATTTTGCTAGATTATTATATACATGAGCTGTATCTTACATACAAACTGTCCAAGATGCAGATGTTACTGCAACATATTTTGAGAGTTGCTCACACACACTACTGCTAAGATGGTACACTGACAGCTCTACTTTCATATAATTATCTAGATATGTTCAAGTGAAAGTATCAGTTATATGTTAACAGCTTCCTACATTTCTGGCAGCACACTGACATTTCTGGGGAACACAATACCAAGTTACTCATGTGCCAGATTAACCTGTACATGCTGGCCATGAACAAACAGTTGAGGGCTGTACATATGCATGCAAGCTACTGGCACTCCCTTCATCCATGTTATATGGGCCTACCCAAGTGTGGGTTGACACTGCTTAATACAACACTACTATTTGTAGAATGCAACAGTACAACAACATATCAAAGAAAATGACACAGATGCACTCCATGAATCATACATTTATTAAAGGATTATTACACCTTTATTTATTGGGTTAAAAGACTTTTTGAAGGCTTTCATTTATTTTATATAACAGTACATGCAGAATAATTACTAACCAGCCTGATGACGCAGCCTTTGCAGCATAAATTCATGGGCTTGCTGGTTCATAGCCTGGACACCTGCAGCTGTGAAGTAAATGCAGTGATATTAAGACATACCTATCCATAGTTCAGACAAGCAGAGCAATTCTTAATTACTTAATACAATGGCTACTTACTCAGTACTGGGGCATTAGGCATTGTATGGGATTCCTGGATCCACTGGTCCAGTTGATCCTCCCTACATCACTTCAGGTCAGAATAATGGTGCCTGACCTGCTCACCAGTCCGAGGAACACCAGTGGCACTGGTGAGATCACGGCAAGACTGTTCCAGGCCTCTGTTTTATATTGGGTACCCTGGTACTGGCCCCGCAGGAGTCCTTCCTCATGATTGTGGACAAGGAGCCAAACCATTACTTTGGACTCCTTGATGCCCTAGCATTGCGCTCTAAATCGAGTGCCTTCTCCAACACTGGCCATGCTGACTGCAGAAGGAAGCTACAACCAGTTATAGCAAGTATTCCCACCTGTGGAGCTTAAATATGCCTCATTTCCCACACTTATTTGTGATTGGCCACTTTTGGAAAAACTCAGCTGTAGGCACGCCTGCTTAGCTGATGTTGGCAATCTTTAAAATTCCTTTGATAGATATGTGTCTGTTGAAAGTGCATGTTTATGTAATGCTGTCATGGCTTAGTGGTTAAGAACTGTGACTATAGTGCACAGTTTCCTGCGTTTGAGTCCTATCACTGCTTTTTATTTTCCTACTGGGCAGACCTGACTGGTTAAGGTACAGTAAAGGAGATATGGCTGTGTTTAACTGACTTTGCTCAACTTTGCCTGACTTTGCCCAATGTTGTTCGACATTGCTCGACATTGCTCGACATTGCCTGACGTTGCCCGACATTGTGCTGGTTAGCGTGGTGTGCAGCTATGCGCAAATACATTGTGGTTGGACTGGTTAGCGCAGTGCACAGCTACGCGCAAAGACATTGTGCTGGTTAACGTGGTGCACAGCTATGTGCAATTGGTTTTAAATATGCTCAATACTGGTAAAATGTGCTAAGCAGTGCTTTATATTGCTTAAAATAGGGTACTTATGACTCAGAATGCATAACCATTTCACATTCATATATATATAATTCGTTCACTACTACATTTAACATTTCAATGCTTTTTACAAAACTTATACATAAAAAATGTCAGGAAATATTTTTGTATACAGATTTCCAATAGAAAATGGAACATGCAGAAGTGGGACTTGAACCAGGAATGCCTCCTCTTTGTGCGAAGGCTCTAACCACTACGCTATCGCTATTTTGCTTAATTTGCATATATTTTTCTTATTATCCTTTTCTGGTGTCTAAGCTGCTAACTGTAGCTAAGCAATGGCAAACCTGTGCAAACACGCGCGAATACGGGCAGCTATATCGAATGAAAAAAAAACTCTTTTTATTTTTAATTTTGTCAGTTGTTTAACGTATTGTTACATTGTGCACATGTGAGCGGATTCGCTCATGTAACTCGAAATTGCGGCGTTTCTTCATTGCATGGGCGTGGATTTTTGGACTGCTCGGCAGTCCGACACACCCCCTACACTCGTCCACGCTCCGTGTAAGCTTTAGAGTTGAGGCAGCATGCCCTCATTAATATGCATGGTGCGCTGCCGTCACACTCTTAGACTGGCGCTTCCATGTTAGACTAATCTAGTCTTACATGGAAGATTAGTAAAGCCGGGGTTATATCCTTAAATGTGAACAAGTACTTTTTCATTCCATAAACCTCCTTACTATCCCTTCATCACTTACTTCCTTACAGCTATCTAATTCCCTTCCCTGACTTTCTCTCTAAATGCACCATAAGCCTGTTTTTCCCTCACTTTATATTGCAATTCCTATTTGTATTAGACTAACTTACCTATAATTTCTCTACAAACTGTTTAAAATTCATCTAAATATTAAATGATGGTCATATGTCTTGTATTGATTCTTAACCAATGTTTTTATATTACATCTAATTTGTCATAATTATTTAAACTGCAGATGTTTTTGTTTTATTTTTGAAGATATAAAATTATTGTTCTTAAAATGTTTTGTAATAATTTGGAGCTTTTCTCTTTAGGCCTCTGCTAAAAATGGGCTTTTACCCATTCGGACTTTCCCAGTAATCAAATGTCAATAAATAAATAAAGCTTCCCTTTGCACACACGACACCTGTTAGAGGGTGTTATTATGAAACAGTCTGATATGATGAATTACTTCTCTTATACAAAGCTGTCCTCCCATGTATGCATGGCACAATAAACTGCACCTGGTATGCACCACTCTAGCATAGCACAGAGGAACACCAGAGAGGCATTTGTTACACTAGGTGAAAGGCAGGAAAAGCAGCTACATAACTCCAGTGCTTTATTATACTGTGGTTTTCTTGGAAAGATACTGTTCTAAGGTAAAACTGAAACTTCATTAGCAACAATGATTAATATGAGCACATTTCTGTCTGGTGTATAGGGAATACAGGATGCCATGAGGTGACCAGAATGGATAACAACATCACATGAACTCCCACTTCCTGTAATTCACTGCTAGAGAGATACAGAAGTAATGATTCTGTACTTAAGTTATTGGCATGCAGTATCTTTGATAGCAATGTTTTTGCTGTTAAGATTAGTCTTCACTAGAAGGAGGGACTACATGAAAAGAGTGAACCCTGAATACCAGCTTCTCCTGCTTTTACTCGGGGTGAAAGGCTTCATGACCAGGATCTATTCCGTTTCTTTATATATACATTTTTTCTAATTTATTTGTCACCCTTAGCTTTTGCTCATGGCACATTCTGCCTTCACAGTGACTGCAATTCTATTTTTATTTTTCTGGTTGCTATTGTCTTCAGTATTGTTTCAGTCATGTTACACAGTATGGTTTATTTATTCTAATACACTTTGGAATATCACAGATCTTCAGCTAACAGGAGTATAGGATCATGGGAAATCCACTGTGTCTTCTGACCATTTACACCTTGCCCGTACTCACCCTTAGACTGCACCTCCTTTTTCAAGGAAGGCAGGGCCAGTCAAGCCCAGGGTGACTTTGTGAGTATCCATCCAGTCATCCAGTTTGTGTTTGAAGGAAGATAATGTAAAACACTGCTTGATTTGTAGCAGGAGTCTATTCCAGAACTCGGGAAGGTAATGAACCCACCTCTTCACCATGTTTATTTATCTACTGGTGAAGATTTAGGTTACTGGCTCTGGCATTTGTTGAGCTACTTGATTTTTGTAGACACAAGAGATCCAGGACCATTGAGTCCCTAATTAAATTGTAGACATAGCATAGATCTGTCCTCCAGAATCTGCAAGTTACTGAATAAAAGGACAATGTTTCCAGTCTTTAATGGTAGCTTAAGGTTTTTAAGCAAGTGATCTTCATAGTTACGGAACTCTGGAGTCTTCCCAGTTGCTTGATATGTGTAGTGAGGTACATTCCAAAGGGGGCACTGTATTCCATAATATGCCTAAACAGTTCAGAATAATAGTGCCTAAGTGCCTCTTTAGATCTGGTTGAGATTCCTCTGGAAATCAGCTATGCTAAATAGAAGGACTTTCTGACTGTTCTTGTTATAAATGATCAAAGGAAAGTGAATTATTGACAGAAGCTCCAAGGTGCCATTCTTATTTTGGAGTGGGATTTTCCCTATATTGTAAGCTGTAGTAGGTGCTGTCTATAAATTTTGTGGCAATATTGCATATTCAGTATTTAATTCAAACCCATTATTAGAACATCAGGTATTTACGAGTGTAAGTTCACACTGAAGGACTTGGGCATCAGAGGTGGGGGCTTAATAATAACTCCCAGTTTATAGTCATCTACAAACTCAGTTAGTCAGAGGCCAGGAGCAGAACAGCAAATGCTTAATAACAGAGGTTCTAGCACTGAGCCCTGTAGGACACCTCTGGTTACCTTCATTGTCTTGGGTAAGACTCCTGCTACCCCTACTGTGCAGGTTCTGTCTTTAGCCAATTTGTTATCCAACTTATGAGATATGATTTTATTTGCATTGCACTAAACTTACTATGTTAGCATGGGGGATGGTGTCAGATTCTTTGACCAGGTCAAAGTATGCTGTGTGGAGAGCATGACCACTGCCAACAGCTTGTGTCCTCCTTTCAAAGAAGTTAACCAGATTCTTTTTAATATCATACTCTATTAGGTCAGTTATAATATGTTCCATGCCTTTGCATATAAGACTTGTCAGGCTGATGACCCTATAATTACCAGGGTCAGTGGAGAGGTCACCCTTATAGAGTGGCTTCACCACTGTTGTTTGCCAAACCTCAGACACAAAGCTAGTGACTAACCTCAGGTCAAACAGTTTAAAGAGTGGCTCTGCCAGGGCTTGTTTGGTAAGGGAAGGCCTTAGTTAAGGGGAGGATTTGTCAGTTAATTTAGTGAGATAGAAATTTGCATTATACCTTTTGATTGCTTCAAAGTTTTTGATAAAGGAGTTTCAAATAATGGGAATGCTATATACTCCCTTTTCAACTTGTTATAAACTGTCCAATCATTTCAAACTATAGTCAGTATTGAACAGAAAATAAGATGAATGTAGAGAGGAGAAAATACTAATTTTATACTGTCTTTTGACTTTCACATTATTTATTTTGCTTCCTATAAGGCTACCTACTATGCCTTACCCCGGATATATACCTGCCTTCATACATGTGGCTCATGAAGGCTACTGTAAAGCCAAACACACACACCCACTTCACGGTGCTGCATGATGTACGCCTGCTTCTCAGATGACACAGACCCACACTACCAGTAGTTACAGCCTGTACAGGGGACTGATCTGCCCCTCCCTCTCTCCTCGTAATAGGCAAACTGGTATTGTCCACTCACTCCCATCCACCCATACCACCTTCTCCAAGACCTGGACCACTAAGCAAACTCAGGTTGTCAATCATAGTCAGGGCATGGAGTTGGCTGTTCCTTATTTACTAAGGCTAGAGCTCTCTTCTCCAGGAGGTTGCCTAGCAGTGACAGGTCTTGCATGTCCTTGTACCCTTCATACCTTCTGCCTTGATCCAACATTGTGTAACTCCCTTCAGCCTCTTGTAGACATACTATCTGTCATCTGTCTTCAGAATTCCTAAAAATTACAGATCCAGTGCACTCGGAGAAACTTTGCAATATTTACTTCATAACAAACAGAGGTCCTCCACATGTAGAACCAAAGGCCTCTGCCATCCATTCCTGCAGGCAAGGATGGGCCTAGGGTGTTACTTCGGTCCTCATTTTCCTGGATGCTGCCTAGCATGCCAGACCATGTGTTGCCTTGAGCCTGAAAGGGAGACAGAATTTTCTTATCAATCTTTCCTTACAAAACTCACCTACACTGCTGGAAGACCATAGAATTGTTTCCTGACTTCTTAAGAGAAAAACAAACTCTGTCAGAGGGTCTAGGACTTCCAAGATGGAGTCTGGCTTTTGTCTTCCCTTATCCATGCCTCAGCTTTCCGAAGCCTAGAGCAGAAAGCAGACTGGGTCTTTTCTGGATTTCTACTATGTGGGTATGCCCTCTGTTTGGGAAACCCAGAGAAGGAGCTTCCTGCCATGGGATGGGACAGCCAGGGTCTCCTCTACACCAACTATCCACTGTCCTGCAAGAGGTGTAACTATGGTGGATCAGACGTGCTCTCAAGCCCTTTAGGGAATAAACTCTCTGCCTTAGATCACCTTCATAGAACTCTTCTCAGACTGAGAAGGGTAATTCCTCAATCATCAATACCTCTAGAATGAGACCTAGTCTCTAGTGAAGACCATTAGGCCTTTGAGCAAGAGCCCACACCTGAGACTGTCGTATACAGATAGCAGCTCCCGTGGGCTTGCAGCAGATAGTGGAGTGGGTTGCTTCTGGGATTCCAGCAGGGGAAATTCATGAACATGAAAGCCCTGACAGTGAAGGCCCATACTGCAGGTTGGAATTGGCAGTGTCTCCCTCCTAATGTACCATTCTACTGGAGGCTGCCTAAATGCATGTGGTCATATATTCCTTCAAACCCACCAGGAGAACAAACTTTCCACCTTTTTCTAATCTTGCAGAATGCATCTCATCCTTTGAAAGGCAGACAATTTCTCATTCAGGCTTCTAACTCTCTAAGTGTACTTAGTCAAGGCAATTTAATGAGCTTTGTGACATGCCATACTCTACAGTTGGATTGCTTGCCTGACTGAAGATCCAGCAGGCAAAGAAAGGTCAAGGGAATTGTCAAACACTCCATTTTCCTGGAAGCTATGTAACCATGATGAATAAGTTCTTAAGTTCATAAGTAGTTGCTAGGCATGTTGTCAAGGAAACCGTTGAAGAGCCTAACCCACTTTTCATTTACCTAAGAGCATCCTCTGGTTAAGTGACTTGCTCAGTGTCATACAATAGGCAAATGGAAGCTGAAGGGATCAAACCTGAACAAGATGGAGACTTTCAGTAAGGTGCTATCTGGGTGAGCTGCTCCATTTCCTGTTAAAGACCAGGACATTTAAAAAAATAAAAAAATAGGCATAAAAGAAATGTAAAAAGTAATGAGCACTAGTTGATAAGACAGTGCCTATTTCATGAGGAAAAACTGGGGGAAAAAGAAAAACTAATAACATTAGATGTCCATTGCTTGGAAAGAGACCATGTCTGCAGAAAAATGACAGTGTTCAGAAGTGAAACACCCACCAGAGAAGGAAATCACTTTGAAAGAAGTTTTCTTTGAAGGGACCAAAATAAACAACAAACTTGAGGAATATGTTCAAGAGAATGACAAAAATATTCAATAAATCATGGAAGTAGTTAATGATCACTCTGATTTCCTACAATCATTCAACCATGAGAACCAGGAAATTTAGTACCAGGTGGAAACATCCAAAGTAAAATGGATCATTTGGTGGCTACAATGATGAATGCTGAAGATAGGGTGAGATGTGAAAACCTTAGGATCAGTGGAATACCTGCAGGTAAGGAAGCCATCAGTTGAAAAGACGTCATAAAAATGTGGCTGGCAGGAAGCACCAGTTTAAGAGAAGAACCCAGAAAGAGCAACCACACCACATGGGATGGGTACCACAGAGAGAGGGATGAAACCCCAGACCAACAGATTTGCCACATATGAGGTCAAAGAGAAAATTTTCTCAACAGTGGGGAAACCAGGGAGTAGGCTGAGGTGTGGAGATTCACAACTGTTCTTGGATTTGGACCTTTCAACTCAAACAAGAAAGAGGAGGGCCCAGTTTATCCCAGTTTAGAGACAATGTAAGATCAAAGGGATAAAATACAAGTTCCTATATACCACTTCCATTAAAATGATACTGCCTTCTTTTGCTTCACCAGAGGATGTACTGAAAGCCCTGGACATGGGAGCTCAGGACCATCATGAGGTATGGTCATCTCCCTCGGCTGGGGAAGGCACCAAAGCTGATGAACAGATAGTTTTGGGACAAAGAACAGAAAATGAATGATTTATCATATAACAAGAAAATAATAAGTAATAGAGAGTGTTTCTGTAAATATAGTATTTAAACAGGGACAAAGGAAAGAAGGGCAATACCAGTTGACAAAGGGGGGGGGGTGAGACAAATTACTGAATGGAAAGATGATGAAGAAAAACAGCTAGTATCCAAAATAAATAATTAAAGAGAGTAAATGCACCCATTTTTGATCTCTTGTTTTTTTAAATTAAGTTAGAAAGTTAGTGAGCTAAGATATTCAAGGCAAGGCAGAGTAAGTTTACAATCCACAGGAAAAAATGGAAATGCCTGAGCAAAAGCGTGGACACCTTTATTGCTTGGAGTTTGGAGAGACTCTGAGAATACCTCATAGCCCTGTGGGCCTCTTTCTGGTCATCTCATCTCCTGGGGGGGTGGGGTATTATGATTACAATGATTAGGGTAATTAGGGCTCTCTTAGGAAGAGAAAAACAAATGTATATACTTAATTTGTTTTCTAAGGAAGTTGGATGGGCAATTTTGCAGTGGTGGGGAAATTTATAAGTATGCAAAGGAAACATAAAACAAGAGAATTTTGAAATAAAGGAGAAGAAAGAAAGGAGCAGGAAATCCTATAAAGGGAAAGGAGTTATAGGAAACATAGATCAAAGATAAAGGAGGTGCGCCAATAACCCGGCTAAAGAAAGACAAATGTACTATAAATAATGGAGTTAGAATTTCTGACTTGGAATGCTAATGGGATAAAAAAGCCAATTTAAAAGGGATGGAATTATAACCACTATTACAAAGGATAGGGGAAGAATAATAGCATTGCAGAAAACACACCTAGATGAAGTGGAACATGGGAAGTTAGAAAGAAAAGGCTACAGGCTCATTGTAGAATCTCACTACAAAGTGGCCAGCAAAAAGGGGTAATAATCTTGGTGCAAAAGGGAATGCAGCTAGAGGTGGGGAATGTATATAGAGGCAAGCAGGGACATTATATAGTATTGAAATGCTATATCTCTGGAGAGCAATTATTGTAGCAACTATGAATATCCCTCCTGGAACTAAGTAGAACTTGGTTAGGGGGGTGATCCTAGAAATAATCAGGTTTCATAAGGGATTCCTAATAACTACAGGAGACTGAATCATTATTTTTTTTTTTTTTTGGCCATGAAAAAGAAAACAGTGAGGAAATGGGGACAAAAGAACAAGAATGGAGAGACTGGAGTGGAATCTATTAAGGGGTCTAGGACTATTAGGTGAAGAAGAAGTAAAGAAAACAACCAGGAAGGATTAACATATTATAATCCAAAATATAGAAATTAGCCAAGAACTGATCATTTGTTTTCTCAAGAGCACTAAGTAAAATGAGTAACATGGAAGTAAGTTCAGTAAAGCTTTCAAACCATGTCTATATCCAATGTATCAGTGGATCTGTCAGTCTGGTTGTTGGCATAGAGGTTTAAGGCTGTGAGCTATAGATTCTGTAGTACACAGTTTGGTTCCCTCGGCCCTCACTTACCTACTGTGTGACCTTGAACAAGTCACTTAACCAGACATTATTCTGGGGACGCCTTTGAAAATGGACTCTTTGTTCTGTGGGCCTACCTGGTTAACAAATAGGTATTATTACTGTTAAGACAGATACTTTAGTAAGTGGAAGAAGGCAGTGGAGATTTGCAGCTTACAGCCATAAAAATACAACATAGGAAATATGACTAGAACAGACAATGGAAGGGGCTCTGGAAAATATTCAGGTGGACTTCCTCTATGACGGAGACAAATTAAAAAGAGAAGTAAGACAGAAGATGAAAGAGAAATTATGATTATGATCTAGACTGTCAAGGTGCAAAAGGCAGAGCTATTAAGTTAGAATAAGAAGCCTTCAACTAAAAGCAAGGACACTAAAGGAAGCAGAAAAAGAAAAGATACAAGACACATTAAAGAATATGAAAGACTACTATCCCAACAATTAAAAAATGACAAATTCATTTGACTCCAATACAGCAAAATCTTTGAGGGCATTAGCAGGAAGACTGAGGCAGCAGACAGTAGACAGATCCAACAGAACTAGAGAGAGTCAAAGGGTGATAAGAAACCTAGTCAAATACTAGAGCAATGTTTGAGATTTTGTGAGACTCTGCACCTTGTGAGTATAAGGAAGAGGGTTGTGAAATGAGATGACTTTTGGAAAGCCTGCTCATATTCAGAATAGAATAAAACATGGCTAATGAACTGATAAAAGATATAACACTGGGGAGGTGAAGGAATAAAATGGTAAAAAAGCAAACAATAAATCCCCAGGGTCTAATGATCTGCTGACTGAAGTGTGCAACCTGGGAGACTGATACATTTTTAAGAACCCACAGTAAATAGAGTACTATATACCAATTAGAGTGTTGATCCATGATTACAAAGTATTTATGGGGACACTAGATTCATAGGTTCATAGGAGGTTACAAGGCTAATGACCCTAGATCCCTTACAAGCCTAGCCATATTTATCCAGATATGGCAAATTTTCGGTGGTTAGCTGAGTGAAGTTTGCAGAGGGAAGGATCTGTGGTAGATAATACCAACTTCCTCTATCCAGAAGGGACATGGGTGCCACCCCATGAGTGAATTTGCGGTCACCCATCCATTGATCCAGGTTGCATTTGATGAGGGTCAGGGACAGGCTCTGTTTCACGTGGTTCCAGAGAAGTAGCAGTCTCTGGGTCTAGAGGCCAGGCCAGCAAGGGTTATCAGCACATAATTAAATAAATGACCAAAGTGGAGTCATTGAAGGAAGAAGAAAGATATATACTATAATTAGAGTACTGATGATAATTTAAGGTGCCATGGTCAGAGGGGAGAAAGTGGCAGCTATTTCTCTCGATGCAGATAAGGTGATTAATAATGTAAAATGGTCCTTAGGACCTAATCCAACTGTTGGAGGAGACATATACAGATATAACAGTCCAGGTGAGAAATGTCACAACCTCGTCAGAGGAAATACAGATCACAAGAGAAACCAGGCAAGGCTGCTCATTTTCCCCTGTGCTATTTGCAGTCTATCTCAAACCATTGGCTATGGCAGTCAGGCATTCACCATTAAAGAGGTACAACTGGAGATTAGGAAGTCAAAAGAGCCCTTTTTGCTGATGATATTATCCTAACATTCACAGGACCAGCAGAAGATATAGTAAATATATTCAGTCTCGTAAACAAATCTGGGACCATCTCAGTATATAAAGCAAATCAATCAAGCACAAAGGAACTATCAGTGAACATGGATGAAATACAGATGTTAGCAGGGGAGAACTGGGACATGTGAAGAGAAAAGGAAATAAAACATCTATGAGTCTGGTTAAAAAATACTTATGGGGCTTCGAATCAAAACTTTTATGATCAGAAAATGACAAAAACAAAGTAGAACCTACATAAGTGGAAATTACTTGGACCAGGCCTAAACTAAAGGGTGAAAGTGTTGCAATGACATATTCTGTCTGAGGTATTGTATATATTGGGCTGACCTTCTGGACCAATCCAGATTAAGAGATGGTGGTCAAGATAACAGACTGAATGAGAGAATGTGTGTGGCTGGTGAAAAAGCCAAGAATGAGCTGAATGAAATTATCATTCCAAAGGAGCAATGAGGAGAAGGGGCTCCTGATATTCAAGATTACTTAAAAGCAATCAGCTAAGGTCCTGTGCCAAATGCCAAGCTGAGAAATCTGAAGTTGCATGGTAACAAATTATCTGGGAAAGATATTCAAGAATACAAACAAAACACCTACTTGGGGTGTTGTGGGTATCATAAAACCAGAGATGGGCGCAGCCACTGATAGACAATCTGAGCAAAAAATGTAAGCCTTTTTTTTTTTTTTACAAAGAGCCTAAAAAATGGATAGATCAGATTCTTCCAATAGGAACAATGATGACAGATAAAAGGTGGAATACAGTTGCCTGGTTATGAGGTGTGCAGCAGACAAAATATAGAGATTAGAACCAAATGTTCAACAATGAAAGTAAATATAGACTGGGAAGAAGTCAGAAGGCAATTAGCTCTACTTGACAATATTAGAACAAAACATGAAGATTTTTCTGGTACTGTAATCGGCTAGAACATATGAAGAACCCAAAGAGGAACTGGTCACCCCTTGTAAAATGGATATCACTGGTTAGGGAGACACATGTACCTAATATCAGATGCTACAAGTGGGAGAAAAAGAAGTTTTACTAAAACTTAAGGTCAATTGGAAAACAGTCTCAGGGCACTTCATGGCAGACATTCAGTGGAGTGAGACTCCACACATCTGCTGACCTCACAAGACCCAAATATAGTGAAAGTTTTGAAACATGAGGAGAATAAATCTAAGATGACTTCCCTC
>NC_056732.1:1659385574-1659458074 GCF_019279795.1 Protopterus annectens
AATATAGCTATTCCGGGTCTATATTATGATATTGCATACTCACAACAGCAAATGACAAATAATTGACCCCATGTAAGCAAAAGCTTACAACGTCAAAACGTCAGAACAGTGATTTTTTTCCAAGGGAAAATAACCACTGTTCTGAAAAAAAAAAGTTAAAATATTACATAATGTGGGGACTTCGCCCCCACACCCCACCTACATGGGGAGCTGTGCCCACCACACCCCCCACTTAAATATACCAACTGTGAGATTGCACTACAGTGCTGAAAATGGCAAAGTAATGAAAGTGGCCAAGAAAATTCTTTCCCAGGGAAAGAATTCTCTGAAAAGCTGCTTTGCTATTTTGCCTTTTCACGCTTTTCCGTTCGATGAAGACACATTCGACAAACTTGTCTGCGACATCATCATAGAGAACCAGCTAGTCCTACAGTCTGCATAGAAATATGTTTCTATCTTAAATTTAGTATAGGGATGTATATAACTGGCTCCTGTGTGAATGTAACTACATGCTGCACAATTCCTGCATGTGTAAGTTCCCACCCTATCTGATCTCAAACTCTCATTAAAATTAGATGAGTTATAACAAAGATGTCTTTTCAATGACTTATTATTTTTGAAATAGAAATGTGGTACAGTATCTACAACATTTTTCAGTTCATCTATGGTATTCAAAATATTCCAGTTATTTTTGATAATATCTATTAACATCACTGGCATACTTTAGAGGGAACCTAAGGTTCCTTCCAACCTTTTCTGCCATGCTTTCTTCTTCAATTACTGTCTCTGCATAATACGGTCTTCATTTCCCTCCTCTTTCCTTCCATGCATTAACGATACAGCTGTCTATCTTTTTTCATGGTAGCCTCTATCTAAAAATTCTCTTTTCAGAGATGCAATCGCTGATTCCAGTTGTTTATCATCATTATGCAAATGCATAATTCTATATAACTCTCCTTTAATTACATTTCGGGAGACGTGTCTAGGATGCATACTATTCCTATGCAGTAGATTGTTCTTACGAATTGGTTTCCTGTACATGCTGGTTTCTACTAGAGTTAACTCTATTTTTCTAACCATAACATCTAGAAACTCTATCTCTATCTTTGGAATATTTATAAGTAAATCTTAGAAGGCCTGTGGACTGGTGTAGATATTCTATGAATCTCTCTAATGTCTCAATCGATCCCTTCAGATCTATATTAGATATTCAAATGTTTGAAAATTCGAATCACTAAAGAACAAACTTTTAAAAGTTTAAAGATCTATAAAAACAATATTAAAAAAAAAGAAAAAGTAAAGGGTTTAAGCAGGGGGACAAGCCCCCATGCACCCCCACACCCCCCACTTCTTAAATGTACCAACTCTGAGATCGCACTTCAGTGTGCTACAGTGCGGAAACAGAAAATTTCCCATTTCCTATTTCCTACACTGCAGCGTGATCTTGGAGTTGGTATATTTAAGTAGCGGGGGTGTGGGGGTGCAGAGTGGCTTACCCCCCTGCTTATACCCTTTAGTTTTTCTTTTTTTTTATTTATTTATTTTTTTTTAATTTTCATAGATATTCGAACTTTTAAAAGTTCGATCACTAAAGTTCGTTCTTTAGTGATTCGAACTTTTAAACATTCAAATATCTAATATAGACCCATCCCTTCCACAGAAGAATAACATTATCCACAAAATTTGAATACCATAGTATGTGTTCACGAAATTCAACAATGTGTCTTTCCCCCATTGTACTAACACAAGGTTGGCGTAGCTATTGGCACATGCTGTGCCCATAACCACCCCAATCTTCTGTACATAGAAACTCTGCTCAAATAAGAAAACATTATTTTCTAAAACAAGCTCTAATAGAGCATATAATAAACTGGTCTTCTCATCCATAAAACAGTGACTAGTGTTCAAGAAATTCCTGATGTTCTCAATTCCCCAAGCATTGGGAATCACTATAAAAAGGGACTCAATACCCATAGTTACAAAGCAATAATCACTATTAAAATTAGAAGCAACAGCATACAACTTTTGTAAAAAAACATTTAGTGCTCCTAAAGACTGTGTCACACTCTTCCAATAAAGGGTGCAGATTCGTTTCCACATAAATGGAAAGTGGTTCTGTCACCCAACCCTTCCCAGAGACTATTGGGCGCATAGGTGGACACTCAGCATTTTTGTGTACTTTAGGCAAACCATAAATCATAGGAACAAGTGGCTGCTTTACCTCAAAATATTGAAATAGATTCTCATTAATCATGCCTGTCATAAGCACGTCAAAACATAAAACGATACTTTTTTAATAATACCATTTACATATGCTAAAATATGCATAAATAAGTTTTATTGTCACACAATAATTTCCCCATTTGTGCCATATACATTTCCCTGTGTAACATCACTATGCCACTGCCTTTATCAGCTGGTCTAATCTCTAAAGATTTCATAACTTTCAGCTCTCTTAATGCAGCATATTCACCAGAAGTCATATTATAATACTTAGCTTTTGCACCAGTTTCATATTCTTTTCTTATCTGCCTTTCACAAATGTCAGCAAATGCATCCACCTTTACATGTGGTGGAGGTATATAAGTACTCATTTTCTTTTAAATATCAGTGTCTTTATCATTGTTGCTTGGGAATGATCCATGGTGATCTTTAGAAGCCTAGCCATGCATTCCCAATAGCCCTAGTATTTTAAGTACAATTAACCTAGAGCCTTTTTGTATTATGAGTATGAATAACCCAGGGGCAGGCAGACATTTACATGTTACCTCTGTGCATAAGGGCAAAATAAAAGTGAAACGGACTGGCTTGACAACAGTGCTGCATTTCTGTTAAAAATGAACTCTTGCTTCATATCAGAGGTTCCATATGAAAAGATTTCAATCCCTTCCAAAAGTTTAATTTTAATGTTCTACCAAACAGTTTCAAATCTTTCAAAATGTCAACTAAGTCTGCTTTCTGGGCCAGATTAAAGGAAAGACCTTTATTCATCAAGGATAACTGTATAGGTGCTAATTTTATTGAAGAAATATTTAAACCAAGCCTTTCACCGCCGCCTCCGAGTTCTTCCTGAGTTCTGTGTTCCTTCTGTACTCGGGAGGCAATGCACTCTGCCCTTCCTTCCCCGACATTGAGATCTATCTTTGATGGGCAAAGGGTTCGTCATATTGAATGATTTGGCTGTCTCTGTTTTTTGTTCTGAGTTTAAAGCCACAAACTCGGAAAAATGCACCACTCTTTTCAGCATTTGACACTTTCTTCTTGTGTATCTGTGTAGTTGATGCATTACCATCATCTCTTTCCTGCTGGACTCTACCATGACTGCTTCTGTTCATCTTAGGGTGGTTAGTTTGATTCACCATTGTGGCTCCTCCCACAACAGTTAACTCCTTCAGATCCATGGAACTTCCTGGTTCATTAACTTCATGATGTAGTGACTGCTGTGTCCCCTCAGTAATATTGGCAGGAACTAAATTAGCTCTGCTTCCCTCCACCCATACAAAAACCGCTCCATTGGAGAAATCACAGATATCCTGCTGTAGTTTTTTAATGTTTGTTAGCTGCAGTCTCTTCTCATAAGCCATAACACTATCATGTGGGGTATCAAGCTTATCACATATAACCTCTGCAGAAAATGTGTTATATATCTCATTTTGTAGCCCATTGATTTCTTTCTGTAGTTCTTTCTTTTGTGGAAGAACTAAATCAATTAGCAATTGAATATACTCACAGCTGAATCTCAGATTTAGTGCTGCCATTTCAGCAACAAGTCTGGATAAGCGCCGCCATAACTTGGCATGTTTAGAAATCTTAGCCCCCTTTTGTATCACTCTATATTTCAGTGATGCTTCAAGGTGGAAACTGCCACTGCAGCCTTTTAAACTTATATAGTTTATTCTCCAAGTCTTTAAACATGCTTAGGAACAACTGGTGCATTTATCTGTATCTCCAGTCTCTAATTCTTGTAAGGCCAAGGTTCTATCAAGTATTGGATTTGGTGCCACATTCATAATCCTATTCAAGCATTCAGCATTCACTCTACTATTAAAAGAAGCTCTCATCTCAGGGTTATATGCCAGCTCCACATCATTGCCTTCTGCCATGTTCTCCTCCTGAATCACACGGTAAATCGACAAATAAAAATAAAATGGGACTCCGATAAAGGACCGGTAATAATACAAACATAGATAGAATAAAAAAAAAAAAGTGCCAGACCAACACAGCTAGACAAAAAGAAATTTATTCTAAAAAAGTAAGCACTTTCAGGTAATTCAAACCGCTTCATCAGACCTTTCCTTAAAGCACGTGCCCTGAAACATTAATTCTTGTAATTGATTTTAAACAGCTAGGATGTATAATATGAAGTCTATAAATCTTAGGATTTATTTTTACATATAATTGTTTTTTATACATATTTTTATACAAGCATGCATTTTTGTGATTAACTTTGCATAGGCATATTGCATTTATGAAGTTTGTTTCTTTAAGAAGTAGAGTCAGCACAGTTCTAATTGGAGTCAATTGTTTTTTAATTGTTTATATTCATTGTGTCTTACTATTTAAGCAGAGTTTGTATTTTATAGAGTGAGTCTGATGAAGTGGTTTGGATTACCATGAAAATGCTTAATTTTTTAGAATAAATTTCTTTTTGTCTAGCTGTGTTGGTCCGGTACCTTTTTGTTTTATTCTACCTAAGTTTGCATTAGCACCAGTCCTTTATTGGAGTCCTGTTTTATTTTTATTTGTTAATCCTGTTGTTTTACTGAATTCCCAACTTCTATTTAATCTTTAGCACCATTCGCAACTTCCTTTCTCCCTCCCACACTGCTTTGCTCTATATTCATTCATAGTCACACCCCTCCCCTATATTCATTCATAGTCACACCCCTCCCTAACAGTACCTATCTGTTCTACATTGTGTCTTCTCCTTTTCCCAAATAAGCTCTCACTTCTTCCTATTTTATATACTTTCTAATACTGTAGCCTTTTAAACCCTGTATCCCTACACTCTGGAGACAACCTAACTGTCTTCCTTCAAAGAAAATATCTCTTTCTTACCTACCTTCTATCACCTTTTAGACTATACCACTATTAAATATCCTTCTTCCCTGCAAATTTGTTTTCCTGTTAGATCCCTACTTCCCCACTACCTGCCACCTATAACATTACAGAACCCTTTACTTAATAATGCTACTCCTCAGCTTATCCTCTATACTTTTTCTGCTACTGGGCCATCTCTCATCCTACCATGACTCTGTAATAGCTCTGAACATATCTTCAACTCTGTCCTAACCATTTATTCATATTTTCTCCCTATAATCTCCACTAATTGCAACAAACCTGTTTAATGACTCCTCTTAGCTTTACTCCAAATATAAACTGATTAACTCAATTCCAACTCAAACCAAATAAACATTAAGTGGAGAAATACTGTTTAAAAAACAGGTGTCAATAATCCCCCAGTATTTTTATTTCATTTTATTTTTTTTATCTTTTACATTTCTTAACCAGGCTAGTCTAACTGGATACAAGTCCATTTTCAGTAGAGGCCCGGGGAGATAAGCTCCAAAATTAAGCTAATATATAACAGGACTACAAATGAAAATAAATCAAAACAGTAAAATTATTACATAAAAAAATAATGCACGTTAAAAGAAAATTCAGTTACAGCAAAAGGTATAGTCTAATTTAGTTATAAAATAGCTTCAAACGGCAAAGATTCAAAATGGTAAGTAATAATTAAATTCAAAGTAGGTTTAGGTTAGCATAGAAGGAACAAACAACAAAAGAGAAGGATAAATAAGGATGCTGGTTAAGTGGTAGTATGAGTAGTATATACAAGAGGTATAAAGTTAGACAAAAATAGTGAGGAAGGGGTGAAGCTTTCTATCTAGTTATTATGCTTGGAGGGCTTTGCGTAAAATGAGATAGGTGTCATAAGTACTAACACTGACACAGAAAATATCAGGAGGAGGAGAGGGGTAATAGAAAAGTGAAGAGTAAATTTCATGAAGTAAGAAGGAAATAAGAAAACTACAGTATTGGCTAGGAAGAGGGTATATTTGCACCCTAGTGCGAAATAGAGGGGGGAAAGGAAGTATGCTAGAAGGTTGGTGTTGATCTGGGTTGGTACATTGGCATAACCAATGCATTTTAAGGTGTAGTTTTAGTCGGTGTTTGAAAAGTGATAAGGATGAAAGTAATTGTAAGTTGCAAGGGAGTTTGTTCCAACTGTTACCCATGGAATTAGAAAAGAGGGAGTCCCCGGCTTTATTAACGAATTTCTGGGTGGTTACTTGTAATTTATTTGCTGAGCTTAAGGTAGTAAGATTTCTATAAGGAGTGACAATGCTATTAAGAATAGGAGTCCTATCAGTGTAAAAGAGAATCTTATGGGTAATTGTAAGTTGTTGAAATAGTAGCTGGTTTTGCAGTTCAAGTCAGCTTAGTTGTTTGAGATTTAAACAGTGATGGGTTTTATATGGTGAATATGTAGCAAATCTGGCAATGTTTTTGTAGGAGGTTGCTAGTTTGTTTAGGTTAGTTTTGGAAAGATTTGTATAGATAGATAAAGCATAGAGGAGAGTAGAGATCAGGTGGGTATGGGCAATGGTGGTTCTGGCATCAGGAGTGAGGAAGGACTTAATCTTATCGAGTGAGCCCAGGTTTCTGTTAACAGCTTTAATTGTAGTATTAATATGTGTATCAAAGTTGAGATTGTGATCTATTGTTACTCCTAACAGCTTGGTGGTTGGATCAGGTGTAATTGTAGTACCATTGCTGGATTTGATAGTCAGATATATTGGAGGGGATTTCTGTGTAGGAGTAAAAACAAGTGATTAGTTTTTTTTTTGTATTTAGTAGGAGGCAATGTTGCAAAAACCAGTTTTCAACTGAGTTAAATACTGTATACTAAAATCCTACTAGATGGAGACATTCACCGTAATCCTGGTCTCACTTATCACATTGAACATCAATACACTTCTCTTACACACACTACTCTAACCCCACAATGGTCAGCCCCTAACCTTGACAATCTAACTTTTGCTGCTATAAATGTTAGAAGCATAAAAAATAAAATTGCTGAACTACATTTCTGGATTATCTGACATAAACCTGATATTCTCACTGTAACTGAAACATGGCTTAAACTCAACATAAACAACTCAGAAATGACATCTTCCTTCTATAATAACATATGTAATGACAGCATAAAGAGGAAAGGTGGCGGTATTGCTTTATTTCCCAACATCTACCACAGTTCCCCTTATAACAAATCAATACCAAAATTAAATTTAGTAGAGCTTATTACTTTCCTGAAATTAAACAATTATAAACAAATACGTGTTACTGTTCCTTACATCTCTTATAATGACAGTACACCTATATTGGAAGGGGTCTACTTCAAAACATCTAAAACCCATAGCATCTAATTTCATAACATTGAGACCAGAACATCTAAAACGCAAAACATCTAAAACCCATAACATCAAATTTCAAAACATCGAAAATATGCATCAGAACATCAAACACTACAAATCACAAGAAAATAACATCCCCTCCACATATAACGACACCAAACTACCAAACACAATTTTTACTACATTTCTGCAGGGGGGCAAGCCCCCCTGTACCCCCCACACCCCCTGAAAATTAAATATACCAACTCCAAGATTGCACTACAGTGGGAAAAAGTTAATTTCCTAACCCCACTGTATCAAGCCCCCCTGCAGAAACATAGTAAAAGTGTGTTTGGTAGTTTGCTGTCGTTATATGTGGAGTGAATGTTATTTCCATGTGATTTGTAGTGTTAGATGCTATGAAATTCAATGTTATGGGTTTTAGATGTTTTGGGTTTTAGATGTTTTGGTCTCAGTATTATGAAATTAGATGTTATGGGTTTTAGATGTTTTGAAGGGGACCCATTGGAAGATATCCTACATTGGATATCCATAATTCCACAAAAAATAATACTACCAGGTGATGAGAATATCAGTTGGCTGGACATAAATTCTAACTCCACTGCATCTAACATAATCTTATTTTGTTTCGATCAACTAATTAATAGCCCCACACATTACAGCAAGACATGAAATTCCCTATTACACTAGATCCTATTATCATACCCTAGCAAACACACCACCTATGGTACAATGTTTGATTGTCTCAGTGATCGTCTCCCAATCTATACAACCAGACATCTCACACATCAGCCTGAACAGAATGTTTATAAAATGACATGCAACCTTTCACAGGTTATCTCAGAAATGTTCACTACTAATCTATCATCCACTTACTGGAACTTCCTAAAAAACACCCTTTAGATGAGGCTGTAAATGAATTCAGTATAACTTTATTGAGTATCCTAAATAAAAACAAATAATTGGGTTGGGAGTGTTGTCTAATGGTTAAGGTGTTTGCCTTACAAACACAAGGTGCAGGGTTTGAGTCTTACAAGGGATAATTGGCTAGGCTTAAAATGGCTCGCAAGGGCTGTTAGCTTAATACTAACCTATGAGCCTATTTGGCTATCCCATAATAGTAGAATGCTAATGCAGGATAGAGAAAAGCATGGAAAGAATGGCAAAAATATAAAACACCACATTCTCTTGAAAATGTAAGAATGTTGCACAATTATACTGAAAAGCAAACTAAGGAAGACAAAAACTATATTATAATAACTTTCAGAATAATGGGAAACACAACCCTAACAAATTCTGGATGGTAATTAAAGAAATCTTGCATCCTGGCTATAAATTCAACCCTAACCCGTCTCCCAATAACTCACCACTCAAAATACAGTTCAGCTCTTATTTCATAGATAGTACAGCATCTCTTACCATGGATTCCTCAACATCTAATCCTAACCCTGCCCAACTGCCATGTATCTCCACTTTCACCTTCAAACCTGTGCCCACATCCTATAAAAAACTTCTCTTAAACAGACTGAAACCATGCTCTACTTAAGTAGATGACATTCCAAATGAGTACCTTAAAATAGCAGCTGGAAGCATTGCTGACCCTGTCTCAATCCTTATAAATAGGTCAGTCCAGGAATCCCACAGTTCTTCTCTATGGAAAAAGCCACACATTATCCTTCTGCACAAATTAGGAAATTCTACAGACTTTAATAACTTTAGACATAGTGAAATTTTACCCCCCCCCCCACAAAAATACTTAAAAAATGTATTCAAAAGCAATTGGTAAACTATCTCATGCAGGAAGAGCTCCTATCTCCCACACAGCATGTCTTCCATCCCTCCCATAGTACTTAAACTGTACTTCTAGCCTATATAGATACTGTCAGTAAAGCTAGAGATAACTGCAAACTAGTCTCCTTATTTCTAGACTTGTCTAAAGCTTTTGACACAATTTTTCACAGCAAACGTCTACTTCAAATGTCCTCATTAGGTCTCTCTTAGCCCATCCTTCTATGGTTCGAAAGCTACCTGTCCAATAGGTATCAGTCAGTAACATGACACTCCACCCTCTCTCCTTACCTTCCAGTCACCACCAGTGTACCACAAGGTTCTTTCCTTAGTCCCCTACTCTTTAACATTCTCACCAACACCCTCAACACATCCATACAACAGGCCTCCCTACTATAGAATGCAGATGACTCTACACTCATTTGCAAAGCTGACAACATGGCACACCTCCTAAAAATTACTATGGAAACTTTAACAGCCACTGAAACATGGCTTTGTAACTCAAAAGTAATGTTTACCCCCCCCCCAAAAAGAAATACTGCCCCCCCCCAAATCCCATGAAAAAAGAAAATTTAAAGTCCTCTCTCTTGATAATATAACCACTGAAGTCACTCCTCGTATCAGATTATTAGGGATGATAGTGGATGCTGATCTTAACACAAAACACTGTAGGAAACTTCTCTGTGTGGAAGATTTTCAATCCATATATATCTAGTTAATCACTGTATATTAATCAAATCAGATAATGGTAGCAGAAGTAGCAAACTTAAACTCGTCCTAAGTAAAAAAAAAATAATAAAAAATATATAATTTGAAATATTATACAGAATTACTAAGTATACAAAAGTAATCCAAGCAGGGTAGGCAATCTGTTTTCAGTTGAAAATCCTTTACACAGACAAGTAATCCAAGTAAAACAAAAATAACAGAGTATTAGTTTCCTGACAAGCTTTCTAACTATATGTATACTTTTTGTCAGGCAAGGCAGTGGTTTATTGTGCTGTAAAACACAATGTGTGACATTCGAGCTAGTCCTGCCCTACTTAGTAGCTGTCATAATAATATTATAACCCTTATGTGCTGTAAAAAAATAATAATGATGTAGTACCTGTTATTTAACCACAATATTAAGTATGTGATTTTATCCAAGACAATGTACATGGCTGTAAATATATAAACCTTAGGCCATTTGGCAATGTAAAATATATATATAAATATATACCTATACATTTTACATGCAAAAAATCCATTGTGCAAATCATATTCTATTTCCATAACCTATTGTTAACACAGATTGCTTTTGTCCTGCTTGACTTCTTCAGGTCTGTGTACAAGAACCCTAAAAACTATCTACAAAAATATTATTGCATAATTAACTTGTATTGTTATTACACATAATTTTGAATAAATTGGAAAAAAGAATAAGAAAAAGAAAAAAATGTATGATGATAGAAACAAAATATACACTTCAATTAAAAATGATTTAAGATGATATTAAAAACAACTAGAAGATTAAAATAAAATAAAATTAGTCATGTAAACAATGTGGCAATTATCCTAGTTCCAATAAACTTTTAAATGAATAATAGTAGTTTAGTCCAGGCTTCTTAAAAGAGTTCAGCTTTAATTGCTGCATGAGTTCATATTTCTCCATCATCTTCAGGATGACACACACAAACATCTTTGTGTATATATAACACACATACACACAAAGACATTTATCCTTCAAGTCACTTTCATTCAAAATTGTAACTTTTATGGGGTGACCCGGTAGCACAGTTTGGTTAAGTGACTTCTTCGAAGTCACAGAGTAGGTAAAGAAGCTAGAAGGCATCTTCTGGGCACTGAAATCAGATCATTAACAACTCATTTAATCCTCTGCCAGAACTGCATATGCAAATATTAATAAATAGTACTTTATATATTTATCTCTGACAGTATCCACTTAGTAGCACTGCGGAATGCTATTTCACAGGACAAGTCAGCACGAGTCAGGAATGTCCAATAACACAAATATGATGGTCTGTACGTGAAAGATTGTTCTCTCTGTCTCTCTCAATATATATATGTGTGTGTGTGTGTGTGTGTGTGTGTGTGTGTGTGTGTGTGTGTGTGTGTGTGTGTGTGTGTGTGGAGATATATATATTTATATGGATCTTCTTTGGAAGACCGAAATGCCATAACACCAACTTTTAAAATCCTGAGACGAAAAACCTGACACCCTTGGATAACTGATGTCCTGGAACACTGACTGTAAACTCCAGGTAAGTATCCACTTGGCCAAAGAAATAAAAAAAGTAAAACTGAAGCAAATTAAACCCACCAATGTGGGGGGCTTCACCCCCCACAACCCCTCTAACTAAATATGCCAACTCCGAGATCGCACTACCGCGGAGGTAAGGGGCAAAGTTCAACATGGTGGCCAAGTGCGTATTTACCTGGAGTTTAAAGTTGGTGTTATGGGATGTCAGTTGTCTGAGGTTGTCAGGTTTTTCATCTTTTCATCTCTGGATTTTATCGGAATTTTAAAAGTTGGTGTTATGGTATTTCAGTCTTTGAAAGTAGACCTATATATATATATATATATATATATATATATATATATATATATATATATATATATATATATATAGTCACATTATGAATATGTGTCATATTGATGTTTATGTTAATAATGACTCAGAGAAAGTGTATGTATTACTTCATAGTATCAAATGAAAGCCTACATAATGTTAGAAAAGTTCCTATAGATATCTACTGCCTGCATACCTACCACTACTTTGTAGGTATTTATACTTGTTTTCTAATAATATGTAAATATATGCAAAAATATAATATTTCCATAGACATCTTAAGCATTGTAGAACAACATTTCATATGCCCAGTCTTTAAGGGGGTCATGAACCTTTCCTCAGACAAACAAGGTACTTAGGGCCAACAAATATATGATTTACATTTGTAAAATATTATGAATATATATTATCCACTAATAACTGTATTAATATCGCAAAATGAAACAAGCTGATATGGTAGTCTGTGGTATCAGACGAAAACATACATAATGCTGAATAACCTTGCACTCATACCAAAGATAAGACACAACAAAACTGATAAAACGATCAGTCCATGCCAGGAGAAAAATCAGCTTTATTGTAAAATCCACCACTGACTAAGTACTTTCACCCACCATTGGGCTTCTTTGGTGGGTGAAAGCACTTAGTCAGTGGTGGATTTTACAATAAAGCTGATTTTTCTCCTGGCATGGACTGATGGTTTTACCAACCTTGCACTGATAGTTTATGTTTTACTAGTATTGCTTTGCAAATACTTAATTTGTCTATTAAACATGCAAATATGTATACAAGTCATAATTATGTAAACATCTCAAAAATGGAATGATATAAAATCTAAAAAAATTTTTTTGCAGCACACTGAAGATCACATTTATGTGGAGAAAAGTCACAGACAGTTGGAGACTATCTACCATGGTTAGAGAGACATCAATAGTTTTATAATTATGTGTTATCTAACAAATTGTTTAGTATAAAAAATACCATTATATCTGACTGACATATTGATATCACCATTGTGTAGAGACTTGTGTGTGGAATAACTTTTGTATTTTAACTTTCTTTAGAGCTTATATAGGTTTTGAGATATATACACTTTTATAATTAGGTTGCAAATCTGCATTCTCAGGAATTTAGCTCAGGTGAATACTCAATGGCCAGGAAATCTGCAGGTGCGAGGAGGGTAAAATTCTACTCAAAGTATAAATGAGTTAATGATGGCCCCTCTCAGTCAGCTCCCATCCAAGTAAAGGAAGCAAATGGTTCACTTGATCGAGAGAGTGCTGACGACTAGCACAGTGCAAGGGGGTGAACCAAATAAAGGCTGGATATCAAAGATGCCAGAAGCTGCTGAAAGCAGGAATGTAAAGGGTAAATGGGATACTTAATGATGTAAAATAGGGCAAATATTTTTTGTATCTAAACCCATAAGAGAAGCAGACAGAATCTGAAATATGTGTATGCCTGTCAAAGCATGCAGAATTCGCACATTTACTATAACATAAAAATGAAAGAAAAATATTATATATTCCTAGAAAACAGCATTACTTTTTGACATGATTGAAATACATTATGTTTTTCAGATTAAAAAACACAAAATATGTACTTTTTTTGTTAAACAAATAGCAAAACCAAAGCATCCAATGGGTACAAATACTACTGAAGTTTCTTAGCAATAAAGGATAATTTTTCTGTAACTGTAGAAAGTATTACAACAATTTCTTCAGAATACTATGGCATGACATTCATCTATAAAATGCACTTTGATAGTGGTTCCAGCTATTAAAATACATATAACATTTTTTGTCTTTTTATAATGCATTTTACTGCACATATGTTTAAACCGAGGAGTGAAGATATATAAGTCCAGTGACAAAACTTTTTGTGTTCAGGATAAATAAACTGGATTTTCTTCTAATGTATTGACAACTTACTAAAAAAGCATTGTAGGCCATTATTGTAGGTTTGTAGATTTATAGGTACTCACATGGCTAATGATGACCGTCAGAAGCCTAGCCATGCATTCCTAATAGCCCTAGTATTTTAAGTACAATTAACCAAGAGCCTTTTTGTATTACGAGTATGAATAACCCAGGGGCAGGCTGATATTTACACGTTACCTCTGTCCATAATGGCAAAATAAAAGCAATAAGGACTGGCTTGACAACAGTGCTGCATTTCTGTTAAAAATGAATGCTTCATATCAGAGGCTCCATATGAAAATATTTCAGTCCCTTTCAAAAGTTTTTAAACCAGTAGAGGCTTTAACAAATCTCAGAAAAAAATTCACCTTTAGTCACTTTTCTTCAAAGAAAGTTTATTCAGATTAGCACTTTCATCTTCTAGACTTTATCCAATCCAAAACATTTATGAAAAAAGTAGCTAAAGGATTGCTGTTATATAAAGGTTCCACAAAGGGAGAGGGAGGAGCAGTTCGTACAAATGGCTAATGTTAAGCTTATTTCTGATTGGTTACATTTGTTCTATTCCAGTTGGATGGGACTTTTACTCCTTAATTTGCTTAATTTTCTTCTATTGGTGGGGTCTTTTAGCTAATCTTTTATCTGCAAATCAGCTTTACCCAGTACTGAACAGGAAAAGTACCTTGAGCATTAAAAACAAATTGCTCCTTTACAGGACTACATTCAGAGCTCAGATGCTCTATGCATCACCAGCATGGGGATATGCAACCTCCAGTTTTATAGAAACCCTCCAGAGACTGCAAAATAAAATCCTAAGACTCATCTTAGATGCACCCTGGTATGTAACCAACCTACAACTGCACAGAGATACTCACTCACCAACCATGAAACAACTCATTCAAGGCTCAGCAGCCAAACTAATCATGCAGCTAGAAAACCACCTGCAGAGTGACATCAAGTCAATGATGAACTACAATGAATCACACTATAGAAAGCATAAAAGACCCAGAGCAAGCTTGGACAACTAACTATCTATTAAAACTCCCCCCTACGATATGGCTCTGATCAAAACTAGATAAATACAACAATTCTACCAAAACAAATCCAGGGGGATTAAAATCACAGAGATGAAGGAGAGAGAGAGGCTACTCCTCGGACCTCCGTTGGAGCAGAAGTTAAAGCAGGAGGATAACTCCTCTCATTCCCAAATGAAAATCCCAGCTCTTTTGTTAAAAACTGCCAAAACTTCACAGTACATGGCTTATTACAGATTCAAATCCAAAAAAGCACAAGACCAGCAAACAGTGGTAGTATAATCAGACTTTTTTATTTAGTGCAAAAGCACATGAGGAGTAAAAATCAGACTGGTTTTGGCTGCCCTGTTACTTAGCCTTCATCATTACAGATTCAGACAAGCTTAGTATAAAGTTTACTAATTAGGAGTGTAAGAAATCTAAAAAGAATCATATCACGCTCCTATAGGTTCATAGGTTCATAGGTAGGTACTAGGCTATCTGCCCGAAGGCATTTATAAGCCTAGCCAGAATGTGTTGGCTTTTACTGCCCCCTTAGATTAGTTCCCTGTGCCTCTGTCCAGCAGAGCCACTGAAGTGATCCCCGAAGTAAACTTTCTGTTTCCCATCCACTTGTCAAAGTTTCTTTTGAACAGTGTTAGTGAGGAGCTCTGTATAATGTAGATTGGGATCATGTTCCAAAGCATGGGAAGTCTCTGGGACAGGAATCTATCCCTCCAGCATGTCCTATTTATTGTTGTGGTGAGGTTTAGATCCCTAGAGCATGTGGCTCAAGGGGATAAGGTTTTCTTTAGGGGGAGCATGTCCATCACTTCTGGGTTGTACATGGCCTTGTATGTCAGGCAGAGATCACCTCTGAGTAGGCGGTATGTAACCGAGTACAGCTGTAGTTTCTTCAGTCAAGCTGCATAGGGCATCTGTTTGAGGCCAGTGATCTGCTTGGTGAGGTGCTTCCATGGTCATTCCAGCTGTTGCAGGTGTCTTGTAAGGTACATCCCAAATGGGGCATTGTACTCTATTCTGGGTCTGATGAGTGATGAGTAGAGGGGCACAATGACTTCTTTTGATCTGGATGTGAACTCTTTTGTGATTAGGTGGGCCGTGTAAAAGGATTTTCTAACCACTTTGGCAATGTGATTATCAAAGGTGAGATTACCATCTACTTAGGTCCCCAGAGCTGTTATTATGTCTTCCATATTTAGGGGACTACCACCTATGTGGTAGTTTGTGGGTACTTTGTTTTTTCCAAAGGAGATGACTATGCACTTTTTGGCATTTAGCTTGAGGCCATGCTTTTGACACCAGGTATCCGTCTCAGTGAGACCCTTTTGGAGGATGTCTGTGTCAGTCGGGGAGTCAATTATAGCCCCTAGTTTGCAGTCATCTGCAAACTTGGTCAGCCATAGTTCTCCTGTGCTTGCCTGTAACTCTGAGAAGTATATGTCGAACAGGAGGGGTCCTAGGACTGAGCCCTGGGGAACGCCACTTGTAATCGGTTTAGAGTCAGACCTAGCTCCCGCTACTCTCACCATGTGGGTTCTGTCCGTGAGCCAGTTGGCAACCCATCTTGTTACACAGGGGTTTATGTTCAGGCTGGAGAGCTTGTCTATAATACCAGAATGGGGAATGGTGTCGAAGGCCTTAGCGAGGTTTAGGTAGACTGTGTGTACCACCTTTCCCTGGTCTACAGCCTTGGTAATTGTCTCAAAGAAGTCTATCAGGTTTAGGAGGCCTGATCTGCCCTTAACAAAGCTGAACTGGGTAGGGTCCAGTGTTTGGAGGTTCCCTATGTCTCTTTTAATGAGTTCTATGATGATGCGCTCCATAGCCTTGCAGACCAAGCTAGTCAGGCTTTAGGGCGAAAGTTCTCAGAGTCTGTTGTAGCTCCACCTTTGTGGAGTGGAATAACCGCTGCTGTGCACCACTCTATGGGTATGTAGCCTGTGGAGAGGCTGAGTTTGAACAGTGCATTTAGGTGAGGGGTTAGTTAATCTTTGAGCTTGTGTAGGACACAGCCTGGGACACCGTCCGGTCCCATTGATGCTGTGTTTTTGGCTTTGGAGAGGGCTGTTTTAACCTGAGTGTTTGTGATTTCAGGGACTCTACATTCTTCTGGTATGGTTATGGGCCCTTTTGGGGGTGAGAGGGGGTGAAGTTTGCACTGAACCTGTCTGCCAGGATATTGATGATATTGGTTGGTTCAGTGTATTTTGTGCCATTCTGCACTAACTTCGAGCAGATCTGAGCATTGCGACTTAGATTCTTGACATAGCTAAAGAATGCCTTGTGGTTATCTTTGGAGTCCTTGGCAATTTTTCTTTTAAAGCTCACCTTGGATGATTTTATGAGGGATCATAGTTTCTTGCTGATACTGATCAGGGATGTCTTCCCTTCTTGGGATTTTACTCTTTTCTGCACTAATTTCTTCCTTCTGTTATATAGCTTGTTTATGGCAGGAGCCCACCAGACTGGTTTCCTTTTCTTGGAGGAGTGTGTCTTGGTTTTGCTTGGGATGGCATGATCCATGCATTCTTGTAGGTGCCCATAGAATGCATTAGTAAAGGATTTTGCAGCTTGGACAGCATTATCCTTCAGCATGGGGGCTTTGAAACTTTCCACCTCAGTCTTATGTAATGTGAAGTTTGCTTTTGAAAAGTTTTTCACGGTGGTTTTCTTGTCCAGGAGTGGGGGTGGAATGTGGATATCCAAAGTGATTTCTTTATGGTCATATCTAACCAGCAAGGGGTTGACCTCCGGTGTGGAACACCGGTCACCCATGTTGGTGATGACCAGGTCCAATATGTTGTCACCTCTGCTGGGAGTGTTAACCAGTTCAACCAGGGCATTTGAGTTTATAAATTCTAGGAAATGTTGGGCAAGGGAGTTAGTACTTGAGTAGTTCTTCCAGTTAATGTTTGGGTAATTGAAATCACCCAATATTAGGGTGTTTGGTAGGGCCTTTATGTTTCCCAGTGTTTCCAGAGACATGAATGAGGGTCCTGGGACATGGTGGGGGATCTGTATTAAGCTACAATTTAAATTGCAGTTTTGCCCATTGTTAGTTGCACGTGGATGATCTCTGAAGCATCGGGCTGTGCCACTAACCTGGAGATGTGGGTATCCTTGATGAATATGGATACGCCCCTGCCTTTTGTATTTCGGTTTGGGTTCTGTGGCTGAAATGTATGGTATGAGTTGTAGCCTGGTAGTGCTGGGGTGCTCTCTGGAGCCTTAAACCAGGTTTCTGTTACTGCACATATATCGATTTTCTCCATACAAAGGAATGCCTCGAGTGCATGCATTTTGAGGTTTAGACTTCTGGCATTGAGTAGCATTACCCTCAGTTTTTTGTTACTTGTGCTATTTACGGCGGTGGGTTTGTCTTTTGAGCCTTGCCTAAAAAAGGCACTATGGGGGTGGCAAGAGCCTTGGCCAGTATTCGAAAGCCTTAGGGTGAGAGGTGCAAGCCTATGACTTGATCTTAGGTATTTATAGTAGTTCACAGTATTTCTACTTTGAGGAACAGACAATTTGTAATGTATTATAGAGTTTTATTGTAAACTCTAGTAATTTTCTTTCCCTGTGACTTATATTGCACAAGTTTTAGTAGAAAACATTTGAGTGCTGCACAGTTTTAACTGCTTAGAAGTTCTTGATGTTTTTTTTTGTTTGTTTTCTTTAAAACATATCAAGATTTTTAAATGCTTATTTTGAGTCATGCTAAAAGAGAAAAAAAAAGAAAAAATATATAATACCATATCTGGTAACTAGGTTTAAAGTAAGATGTTTTGAATGTGACTCTGTTAAAGTCCAGTCCTTTCTCCTTGGTCAAAATATGGATGAAGCCTGTTTTTTTTTTGAAGCTGTAGGAGGTACCAGCTGTTATAAAAGTGTAATTACCCTATTTTAGTAAAATAAGAATATTTTACTACAAAGACTTTTGTGGTGCCCACTTTTGTAGGACCTGAGAGTGTTTATATATGTGTATTGCTACATAAGGGAATGAACAAAAACTAAGGGCAGGATTCATGAAGGCTTGCACGGAGTGTAAGAGACATGTAAGACTCCATCCACTGGGCGTGGATATGCTAAATACCTCACTTGCAGCTGAAAGGCTTGCAAATGAGGTAGAGTAGCGATCCACGAAGCAGAAAACAGCCCGTGTAAGAGCCGTTTTAGCTGCAGAAATGTACTCAGTTGACAACTGAGTACGTTTCTGCAAAAATCACAATGGAGCCATGTCAGCTCCAAATAAAGGGTGCATATGTGTCAGGCAGCATGCCAATGGCCAAATATGTGGCCACTGGCAAGGTACCCCGATGCAAATATGAAAAATATATTTTATTTTTTCGGTGATCGCCAATGTTTAAATGCAGCGCAGCCCCGCGCAAACGGGTTGCGCTGTATAACACATAAAAATGAAGGTTATAAACCCACAAATGTGGGTTTTATGCAATACATGGATTTACAATACAGGGACCAGCAGACCAAAAACAACATGGCCACCGTTTAGTGGTTGCTAAGGGGGGAAGCTAAGTCTAAGAGATGTAACTAAGCATTAGTAGGCAATCTGATGTAAATGAGTGTTAGGATACTGAATTCCACTGTCACATAGCAAATGAGCACATTCTGAGTAGTGTAAGAGATACATAAGGGGGAGGAATAGAGTAGGAGATAGGTGACATCACAGGGAGGAATGGCAGAAAGAAAAGCAGTTCATTGGAGGTCAGTATTACATGACAGATGTCAGACACATATCATGGAAAGAGGAGTGCAACAAGATAAGCATGGGAAAGTCAAGAAATGGAAGGTGTACACTGTTGCTTACACCAAAGTTTCTTGTTGGGGGTGCATGCGCATGTGTGCACGCCATGAGGTGTGGGTAGGACAGTGTGTGCGCGTGTAGGGCAGACTGAGCATGTGGGAGCCTGTTGGCAGACTTGTAAGGCTGTTTGCGTAGTGTGCGCGCGTGTAGGGCAGACTGAGCATGTGGGAGCCTGTTGGCATACTTGTAAGGCTGTTCGCGCTGGTGTGCACACGTTTTAACCCGAATAAGCAGATTCTGGACTGTGTAAGCATGTGTGCACGTGTGTAAGCCACTGTGAGCGTGTTTCTGCTGGTATGCACGTTGCTCCCCCCTGAGGAAACAGAAAGGAAAAAGGAAGCAACAGAATTAGTAGGAAGCTAGCAGGGAATACTGCTGGAGCTAGCAGGTGAAAACAATTAGAAGCAGGCAATTACACAGGCAGAATACTAGCTCAGCCAAGCACTTAAAACTCTGCAAACAGCAGTGCAGGATGTTTCTCTCAAGAGACACTGCAAGACAGGAGTAAGCTATTAGAAGTGAAAACTGAAAAAGCTGAACTCAGAGCAAAAATGCTAGGGGCTGCCATAACTGTCATAAGGAGAAATAGGCGACTTGCTGAGGGTGGTGACAATGCAGACAGTGCCAGACAACCCACAGTGAGGAGACGGAGAAGAGTGTACAGGCCCAGGGTCACCTACCACGGGTTACATGAGCTGGAGATAGTAGAGCGCTATAGAGTGGACAGAGACCTCATGCAGCAAATTGTCGAGCTGTGCAGGCCACGCCTCACGCACAGAACCAACAGAGGGGAGCCCATCCCAGTGGAAACCAAGGTATGTGTTGGCCTAAGAATACTAGCAACAGGTACCTTCCACAGACCAACTGGTGATATGATGGGGATATCACAGGCATCAGCCTCCAGGGTACTGCACCAGTTCCTGGATGCCATGTCAGCACATGTCGGTGATAATGTATATTTCCCCAATGCCCGTGAGGTATTGGCCAGCAATATGCATCTCTTCCAGCAAATAGCGGAATACCCTGAGGTAGCGGGTGCAATAGACTGCACGCACATATGCATCAAAGCACCAGCCGGTGAGCGGGGTAGGACCTACATTAACCGCAAGGGCTTCCCCTCCATCAACTGCCAGGTCGTGTGTGATGCCCAGGGCATAATAATGAATGTGTGTGCTGGCTGCCCTGGGAGCTACCATGATTCCCACATCTGGCATTTGATGCAGCTGTACCAGACATTTGCCAGTGGGGACATCCCACACGGACACCTAGTGGGGGATGCAGGTTATGCACTGGAGCCGTGGCTGATGACACCCATCAGAAACGCACACACACCTGAACAGGAACGCCATAATGAGGCACACGCACAAACACGTAATGTAATAGAGCATGTGTTTGGGCTGCTCAAGTCACGGTTCCGGTGTCTGGACACATCTGGTGGAGCCTTGCAGTACTCACCAACTACATGTATCCAAATTGTCATGGTATGTGCTATGCTACATAATATGATCTTGCAAAAACAGCTGCAGCAGGACCAGCATAGGGCCGGGCCAAACAGCCCCCCACCATTGCCAAGGCCATCACAGGCAGAGCGTGACTCGGAGGAGGAACAACCTGAGCCTGCCCCAGTAGGCAGAAGGAGGCATGTCCAGTATCCCCTGGCCTTGGAAAAGAGGCAACGCATAGCACATACACTGGCTCAATAGGAGCCCTGGGAATGATACTCCTCTCTGACTCACTCATATAATAACATGGATGCCTAAAATGACATAACCTGCTCTCAAACATGTACAGGGAGTGTAATATATGCATCCGACAGAGGCAGCCCTGCAGCACCACCTGAGGCATGAATGCCATGTGTTAAGTAATGTAACACCATGTAGTATATGCACACTTGAGGACCCTGACTAACATCCTACCCTCACCAAGCATGATGCTACAATATGACGATGGGATGATCAATTACAATAATTGGCTGAAGTAATGCAGTTAGTCAAAGGGGAGCCAATGTGTGCCAGCCTGGGATGACATGCTGAGCATGACATGATGCTCCACCTGCTAGGGGTGGTGTGCATCTATCAGTCCAGGCCTCATGGATACTGGCAAAGGCTGTCATTACCCGCAGCATGCCCTGAATAGGTAAGTCTTAAAACACAAACCCACCTCCATAGGTACAACAAGGGATAAGAACCTAGATATAATGCTACCCAATGCCAGAAGTCTAAACAGCAAGATGCGTGCAGTGTAAACGCACCCAGTATGGAGAATGTTGATATCTGTCCTGTAACAGAAAACTGGGTCAAGGCTCACAACAGCACCCTAACACTACCAGGTTACACCTCATACTGTGCTGTACAGCCTCAAAACATGGAACAAGCTACAAAAGGAGGGTGACTAGCAATAATTGTCAAGGATAGCCACACCCCCCTGTTGGTACCACAACAAGAAGCAGCATGGACTAGCCATGGTCAAGTAACAGTGGCTAAAACTGCTTCCCAGTTTATAGCCTGCTACAGACTACCATCCTAACACCAGGAACTGCACCTGGCCTATGTTGGAATACATGAATATATCAAGCCCCCAAAACACATTATATTGGTTGACTGAAAATACCCAGACATAGACTGGGAGCATTATACTAGCTCCAACACTGTAGGAGAAAAGTTCCTAGAATCCATAAACCAAAATGCCCAGGAACAACGTACCACTCCCACAAGAGGGGTAAGCATACTGGATGTGATAATCAGCAACATGGGTACTGGATGGCAAGATGAGAAGTGTATCCCTCACTGGTAAGACCAGACCATAGAGTAATCACACTGGATATACACATCCTGACCACAGTCCCTGGCCAGAAAACCACAGTGATAAACATGTGTAAAGCATAAGTTTCACCCCTCCAAACTGATGTGGAATCCATTAAAGGCCCTGTGCAGGTGCAAAATATGGGCCACACCGCAGAACCTGTTATACAGGCATTCCATGAACACAGCCAGGAATGCTTGGATTATGCGATCACAAATAACAACAAGACACAATGCCATACACGCAGGCATCTGGCATGCTGGACTCCAGCCATTACCAAACCATGCAAGAGAATGAGGAAGCTACTGCATGATAGAGCAAACATAAAAAGGGAAGTAATCACTGATCAGTAGTATGGCAATAAAATATGTCCACACATACAATCCACTAAGGCCAGCTACAACAAGGAGAATCTGTGAATCCTGAGGCAATGTTACACCTGCCCCAAGTACACAGACAACCCTCAACTCCCCCCAAGAAATACAAATATATGTGAGAGATGCAACCATTTATCCAAACCGGAGGCTGAGCTCCCTCAACTCAGTACAGTCAAAACTAGTCAAGAGGAGAAGGTAACCCCACACACCACAAACCCAGTCCCACATAGACCTATCACAACTGCAAACCAAACACATAAACACAGAAAAACATTCCTGCAGGCCCTAATTACAAACACACCACACCAACAGAGGCCTCTAAAGCAGACCCCCAAGCAACCACAACCTCCAAACATAGCACATGCAACACATAGTACACAAAGCTGGTGTGCCAAACAGTCACAGGCCAGAAGGAGAAACAACATGCCTGATACAGTTGTAATAGGTGACTCTATAGGCAGGCACACTGATGTCCCACTCACCAGACTGAACAAGGGAAAGGGTACAGTAAGCTGCCTGTAAGCTGCTACAATATGCCACATAACACAAGTACGCAGGTCACCCCAAAGCAAGTAGAAATATGATGCAGTCATTGTCCATGCTGGTGTGAATGACCTGAGATGTACCTCTCTGGACTACATTAAAAGAGACATGGATGAGCTCTCTGAGTATGTACTCCAGGCCGGTATGACACTGGCCATTTGCAGCATCCTACCCTCACCAAGAATGATGCCACAGTACAAACACAGAATGATCAGTTTTAACAGGTTTTACAATTACTGCTGTCATTCCAAGAGGATCTAATGTCTGTCTGCTTGGGATGTCATGCACGACAAGCCATGCTGCTGTTCCAGGGATGGCTTGCACCTGTTACCCCTGGGCGCCTGGTTATTGGATAAGGCTTTTGCCACCTCCATAGAGCTGTACATAGGCAAGGCTGAAAAGACTAAGCCACCACCCTAGAAAACATAAGTGGTAAAAAACATAAGGGTAATGCTGACCAATGCCAGACGTGTAAACCACAATATGAATTCTCCTGAGGCCCTTTCCAGTATGGAGAACATCGATGTCTGTGCAGTGACAGAAACCTGCTGCAAGCCTACTGACAGCACACCCGCACTACCAGGTTATACCTCATATCATGTGTTATGGCCCCAAAACCTGGACCAAAACATAAAAGGAGGGGGAGTATCCATATTCAGCACAGACACCCATACATCCAGGTAACTGACAATGCACGAAGCATCAGAGACCACCCATGTGCACCTAACCGTAGGCAAAACTGCTGTACAGTCTGTAGCATGCTACAGACCACACTCTCACACACAGGAACCCCACCCAGACATCCTGAAGACACTGGACAGTATGAATGTCCCACCAAATACCAAACAAGGTACTCACAAATTACCACATAGGTGGTAAACCATTATGTATGGAAGGAGTAATCAGGGACCTAGGGACACAAGTGGACAGTAACCTGTTATGTGACACTCACATTGCCAACATGACTAGGAAGACTGTCTATATTGGACACCGTATCATGAAAGGATTCACATCTACGTCAACAGATGTCATTGTGCCCCTGTACTGTTCTCTTATCAGACCCATAATCTAGTACAATGCCTCATTTGGGATGTACCTTACCTGACACCTGCAGCAGTTAGAAAGACCTCAAAGGTACCTCACCAAGAGGATAAAGGGTCTCAAATATATGTCATATGCTGCCTGGCTGTAGACACCCCAGCTGAATGCAGTCACATACTTCCTACACAGAGGCGTTGTATGTCTGTTGTACAAGGCCATGTCCAACACAGGAGTAATGGACATGCTCCACCCCAGAAAAATCAAAGCCATTGGAGCTGTGAGAGTGACAGATGTCAACCGCAACACATAATGAAATAGGATGTGCTGGAGGGACAGATAGATAACCCAGAGGCTGCCCACACCCTGGAACAGAATCCCACTCCATGTTAGGTAGAGCCCCTCACTGACACTCCTCAACAGGAATATTGCCAAGTGGATGGATGATCGTCGATGTACACTGGGGGTCTTCACTGTGTCACGTCCAGACAGAGGCACAGTAAAGTAAATCATAAATGGCCATAATATTCACATAGCAAGGGGTGGTGAAAGACACACACACTCTGGCTAGGCTTACAAATGCCCTAGGGTGGATAGCCTAGTATGAACCTATGAACCTATGAAGATACAAATTGTACAGGACACTAAGGATAATCCCAAGGCTTACTCAACTGATGGTAGGAACCATGTTGGGAATTCACAGATATGCTCTGAATCACACAAATATTACAAACAACATACCAAACACACACACATATTGCCAACATACAACCTGACAGGTGCAGTGCAAACCCCCAGAATGCAAAATATCTATCCCAGCAGACTGCTGGCCCCCCGACACTGCAGATGCTGAGGTAACAGCCAGCATCTACAAAGCAAAACACACAGCAGCAATGGTATGAGATGGTGTCCTGGGCTGAGTCCAACATGGACTCCAAGAAGAATGGAATGCCAAATCACACTACTGCTCAATGTCAGCCTTACCACAGGATATGTACCCAAAGAGCAGTGTACAACAACAGTGGTCCTTCTCAACAAAGGTGTTGCCTGAATGGATACTGCAAACTACCACCCCAGAATCCTGACAAGCTTGGTCTGCACAGCTATGGAAAGGATCAGCATGTACCGCAGACATAAAGATATTGGGGACCTACTGACACTGGAACCTACCCAGTGTGGCTTTCTTAAGTGCAGATCCTGCCCCTAAACATGTTTGACTCATTTGAAACAGTCATTAAGGTCATTGATGAGGGCAATGTGGTCCACACAGCGTAGCTGGACCTTGCAAATGCTTTCATACAATACCCTACGTGTTCATTATAGATATGCTCACCAGCTTAAATATAAACCCCTATGTCAGTAGAGGGGTTGCAAACCAGACCAAGGACATAACTGACATGGTCAGACATGCTGCAGCCATGTCAGACTACAAAGCAGATATAAGTGACATTCCACAAGGCTTGGTCCTGGGACCTCCCTCGTTTGGTATATATGTCCCATAGGTACAGGCCAACATGGACTGTATGGACTGTATCTGAACATGTATGCAGAGGACTACAAACTGCCCACCATATCTGACCCTCCAGCTGACACAAGCATCCCACAAAAGGGCCACATAGAAACAGACAACTGGTGCCATAGCCATGTCAGCAAGCTAATTGCAGAAAAGTGTATAGTCAACCCCCGTGGATATACAGTAAGTGCCCACCAATTACCACATAGGTGTTAACCCATTACATACCTAACATGTAATGAGAGACCTGGGGACACAAGGTGATAAATATCCTGCATTGGACAAACATGTGGCTGTAGTGTTTACAGAAACATACCATATACTCACCTAATCATGAAGGTTGTCAAATCTAGATAAGGGGAGGTCATTGTGGCTCTGCAGTCATCCGTCATCAGCGTTACATTTGACTACAATAGCCTCTGTGGGATGTACCTCAGCAGACACCTCCATCAACTGTAAAGTCCCCAACAGTACCTCACCAGGAGTATCAAAGAGCTTGAACAGATGCCATGTGTTGCCTGATTAAACAAACTGCAGCTCCACACACTGCCATACTGCCCACCCAGAGGCAAGCTGTGCCTGATGTATAAAGCCATGTCCAAGCTGGAATCAATGAACATGTTGCACCTTGTACAATCTGAATGGCAGTGAGCTATGCACATGAGAGACCTGAACCCCACCACTGACATACATAGGACACGCTGTACTGCATGATCCATAACACAGAAGCCACCCCCCACTCATGAGTAAACTCCCAGTACAGGTTATCCATAGAGTCACTCATCGATTCACCTCAAGAGGAATTGTGATGAGTGGATGGGAGATGGTAGGTTTTCCCTGGGTATCACTGTTATGTCACAGGTAGACGGAGGCACAGTATACTAACCATGACATATGTTATGGCAAACTCCACTTACAATGTGTGTCGAAGGACAAACACACTCTCTGACTAGCATTAGAAATGGCCTAGGGCACATCGTTACTGTTTGCCAATGTACACCTATGTTGTGGAATACACTACCAATGTTGGACAAGCCTGGTATAAGTAGTTCATATCTGAACATAATGCAACTTGGTCAGATGTGCACAACTGGCCCCTAACCAGGCTGTTGTGCTCACTATGGAAATGTAAAGCAGTGATAGGACTAAAGCTCAGTATACTGTCCACCACAGTGAAAGTACTGAACCAGTACACTATACGGTACTACAGTGTTAGGTCAGTATGAAAGGATGTTGACAACTGTATGCAAAGTATCCCATGCAAACCCTGCAGGCACAGTATAATCCCTGTTGTGTTCACACACAAAGCAGTTGGACAGTAACTATACAACATGCCACACAACACACAACCATAAACGGGAGATATTGTTGAAGTTCACACACATCCACAAATGTGGTGGGCTGCAGAGTTCAACATGTGGAAAGCACACACTGGGCATGCTCGCACACTTTGATAAATGAGACATATGTCAGACAGCATACCATGGGAAGGCTGAACTGGGCATGCTCACACACATAGGCCAAATCTCAGTTTCGCAGTTGGCCACACATATCTGGTATGTGTACATGTTATTCCAGGAACCAACCACATTACAGCAATCTGCCCAGTGCACACAGTTAAATGACTACAGAGACATACGTGATATAGTGGATCCCTCCCATATGCAAACATCTTCCACAGATACACACGTTGTTCATACAAACAGGGAATGCTATGGCAATAAAGACCTGCAAACAGTCTGTCGGCAACAAATAATGTGCATCTGACAATTAAACATATGGGTGTAGAGGTCAACACTAGGCTGTTTGCCCTAGAGAATGACAGCTTAACCAGAGTGTGCTTGGCGTCTGCCTCCCCAGTACAGTAGGCTACTGTGCCACTGTAAAGTAGGTCACATAAGGCATCATGTGAGGCTAGTGTGCTGTGCCTCTGTCAAGCAGGGACACAGTGGAGATCCCAGGGTTTGAATGTGCTAAGTCACATCCATGTTGTTGGTGTGTGCTGGAAGAGGGTTGCTGAGGACCTCTAACAGTAAGTGGGTGTCAATAACAGACTGAGGGGAGCCTTATCTGCATTGTCTGGACAATTTCACTGTCAACACTGTGTCGTGATGATTATGTGGGATTGAAGTGAGATGCCGGTACTGTTCAGAGATGTCCTCCCACTGTGGGCTACTGCTCTGCAATGTATTAGCTCACTCTGTCTGTTGGACAGCTCATATATGGCTGGTGTACACCTGACAGGTGTCCTGTTGTGGTGCAGTCATGGGTGTATTTGGGATAGCATGATCAATGCAAACCTTCCACATGCTCATAGAATGCAATTGTCAAGGATTATGCAGAGTGGCCAGTATACTCCCCCAGCATGGGTCCTTTGAAGTCTTCCACCCCAGTCTTCACAAGTGTAAAGTCTGCTTGTAATAAATACAGTTTGTTTGCAGTGACAACCTTGCCTGGGGGTGGGGATGGGATATGGATGTCCAGGGAAAGGTGGGTATGGTCAGATATCAACAATGGTGGTCTACCTCTGGTGTGGAACAGTGAGTACCCATGTTGCAAATGGTCAGGTGCAATATGTATTCCCCCATGTGGCTGTGGTGAGTGGTTCTGCCATAGCACATGGACTCACAAATTGTAGTGGCTGTAGGGTAATGTTGTAGAGGCCTGAGTAGTTCCCACACACAATATGCCTGTACCTGACGTTAACAACTGGAATGGTGTTTGTGAACACCTGCATAACCTGGCACTGTTCCCAGGGAAGCAAAGTGTGTGTCCTGGATGTGGGAGGGGTGTTCTGGACTGGTTGTGTTGTGTGTTACAGGTCCTGTGGTCATGAAGCATGGTATAGAACATAACCTGCCAGTGCGATGTGCATATCTGACCCTGAAGTAGGTAGCTGCAAATGCATATATATATGCTATCCCCCACCTGACAGGTAGTACTAGATGTACATACCTCTGTAGAAATAATGATGTCAGCACCCTATAAATACTGCAGGTGCAGAACAGATGCCAAGTAATTTGGATAGCGTGCTCCGCTAATGCGTTTCTCTTAAGTGTCATAATATAGTTGGGTAGGGGTTTGAACCCTGCAAATGCTCAGTGTGTGTGTGGGTGAACGGGGTTGTTGTGTGTGCAAGTCTGTGTGAGGGAAATGTACCTTTTGGCAACTGGGAAAACACACTACAGGATGCAAATCCCCCTTTCTAAACACTGATGATGGCAGCACCCTATAAGTATAGCAGGGGAAGGGGAACCTCCCAGTAATGTGAATAGCACGCTCCGCTAATGCGTCCATCTCGAGTGTCATAACATAGTTAGGTAGGAGTTTGAATTCTGTAAATGCCCAGTGTGTGGGGATGGGGGTTAGTGTGTGTGCAAGCCTGTATGACAGAAATGTCCCTTTTGGCAACTAGGAGAACACACTACATGATGCACATTCCCCTTTCTAAACACTGATGATGTCAGCACCCTATAAGTACAGCCGAAGAAAGGGAACCTCCCAGTAATTCGAATAGCGTGCTCCGCTAATGCATCTCTCTGAAGTGTCATAACATAGCTAAGTAGGGGTTTGAATCCTGCAAGTGTGTGTGTGTGGATGAGGGGAGTATGTGTGCGTGCAAGTCTGTATGAAAGATATGTGCCTTTTTGGCAATTAGGAGAACACACTATATGATGAACATTACCCTTTCCAAACACTGATGATGTCAGCACCCTATAAGTATAACTGGAGAAGAGAAACCTCCCAGTAATTTGAATAGCATGCTCTGCTAATGTGTTTCTCTCAAGTGTCATAACATAGTTAGGTAGGGGTTTGAATTCTGCAAATGGCAAGTGTGTGTGTTTGGATGAGGGGAATTTGTGTGTGTGAAATTCTGAATGAAAGATATGTGCTTTTTGGCAATCAGGAGAACACACTACATGATGCACATTACCCTTTCCAAACACTGATGATGTCAGCACCCTATAAGTACAACCAGAAAAGATATCTGGAGGATATCTGTGTCAGATGTGTTTTCGACTATGGCGCCCAGTTTGCAGTCATCTGCAAACTTTGTCAGCCATAACCCTCCTGTGTTTGCTTGTACTTCAGAAAAGTAGATGCCATACAGGCTTGCACACACACTAACCCCCATCCCCACACACTGGGCATTTACAGAATTCAAACTCCTACCTAACTATGTTATGACACTCGAGACGGATCCAACCCAGTTTGGCTTTGTCAAAGGCAGATCCTGCCTCTTAAACTTGGTTGACTTTTTCGAGACAGTCACCAAGGCCATTGATGAGGGAAAGGCAGTCCATACAGCCTACCTCGACCTGGCAAAGGCCTTCGACACAATACCCCACTCAGGTATCATCGAAAAACTCATCAGCTTGAATGTAAACCCATACATCACAAGATGGGTTGCAAACTGGCTAAGCGACAGAACCCACAGGGTCAGAGTTGCTGGAGCCATGTCAGACTCAAAGCCTGTCACAAGTGGTGTCCCACAGGGCTCAGTCCTGGGTCCACTCTTGTTCGGCATCTACTTTTCTGAAGTACAAGCAAACACAGGAGGGTTATGGCTGACAAAGTTTGCAGATGACTGCAAACTGGGCGCCATAGTCGAAAACACATCTGACACAGATATCCTCCAGAAGGGCCTCACAGAAACGGATAACTGGTGCCAGAGCCATGGCCTGAAGTTAAACGCCAAAAATGCATAGTCATACCCTTCGAAAAACAAGGTTACCCTAGCTACCATATAGGTGACAATCCACTGAGCACAGAAAAGTCATCAGGGATCTGGGGACCCAAGTTGACAGTAGTCTTTCGTTTGACACTCATGTTGCTAAAGTAGTTAGGAAAACCTTCTATATCGCCCACCTGATCATGAAGGGATTCACATCTAGATCAAGGGAGGTCATCGTCCCCTGTACTCATCACTCATTAGACCTATGATTGAGTACAATGCCCGTTCGAATGTATCTGACCAGACACCTGATGCAGCTTGAAAGGCCCCAAAAGTTCCTCACCAAAAGGATAAAGGGTCTCAAAAATATGTCTTATGCTGCCCGACTGAAAGAACTCCAGCTTTATTCAGTCTCATACCGCTTGCTCAGAGGTGACCTGTGCCTGACATATAAGGCCATGTCAAACCCAGATTTGATGAATATGCTTCACCTCAAAAATCTAGATCCCTCAGAACCACAAGGGCGGAGACTTAAACCTTGACACGGTTATAAATAGAACGTGCTGGAGGGACAGATTCATCACCCAGAGACTCCCTATGCTGTGGAACAAAATCCCGGTACATGTGAGGCAGAGCACCTCACTGGCCTTGTTCAAGAGGAATCTTGACCAATGGATGGGAGATCGCAGATATATCCCAGGGATTACTTCAGTGTCACTGCTTGACAGAGGCACAGAAAAATGATAGGCATAGTTTTTATTCAAACTAAAGGGGTGGCGAAAGCCACATAACTATGGGCTAGGCTTATAAATGCCCTTGGGCAGATAGCCTAGTATGAACCTATGAACCTATGAACCTAAGAGGAACCTCCCAGTAATTTGAATAATGCGCTTCGCTAATGTGTCTCTCTCATGCGTCATAACATAGTTAGGTAAGGGTATGAATCCTGCAAATGGCAAGTGTGTGTGTGTGTGGGGGGGTAGTAGGGTGTGTGTAATTGCAAGTGTGACAGAACAGTTCCTTTTGGCAACTACTGCAATTCACCAGATGCTGCATATTCCCCCAGTAAACACAGGTGATGTCACCACACTATCAGTACAGCCAAACAGGGCTAATCACCCAGTAATGCCAATAGTGCACTCCGCTACTGGGTCTATTACTACTGTCAGAGCACAGATAGGTATGTTTTGGAAACCAACAACTGCCACGTGTGTTTGTGTCACACAAAATGCCCATGTGTGGGTTGTTGTTCATAACAATGCATGACATTGCTTAAACCAGCAATGGCAATGCACACATGATGTATGTGTGTGACACATACACATATATACCTGTGACCTTCAATAGTTACCATGTCTGACATGTGCCTCAAGTGAATAAATGGTATTTGCACTGCATAACATTATGACTGTGTCTTACTGTGCAGGGGCTGCATGCGGTATGTGTATATACAGTGTGAGTTGTATATGGTACCATCCTAACAGCGGGGGATACACATCTGGTCTGGGCCATATAGTCTACATGTAGTCGATGAACAGGTGCTGCATGTTCCCACCTGTTGTGGGAGTGGCAATATGTTGTTCCACTGCAATTCAGTGACTACATGCTGGGAACCTTTCAGCTAGTGTGTTGTAGCTACAGTAATGCTCACACACAATGTTCAGCTGGATGCAGTCCAGCCATATAAAGACATATCTAGAGACCATCATATTCCCAGTGTTGTTAGGGAGGACAGGTGGGTTTCCTGTGTATGGGAGGGTTGTGTGTGCCAGGCTATGAACCAGAAGGCAGTCCAACACACTGTTAGCTGCACATGGATAGGCCCTGATGCTTTGTGCTGTGCCAACAACCTGGAGGTGTGTGTATCTGTGGTGCCTTGAGATACCTCCCCCCTGTTCATGTGTGGTACATGTGTAGGGGACGACAGGCATGGTATGAGGTATAACCTGGCAGTGATGGGTTGCACCTGTGAGCCGTGAATCAGGAATCTGTTACTGCACAGATATTGCAGTTTACCGTGCTGAAGACAGTGTCCAGTGCATGCATCTTGCGATGTACACTGCTGGTGTTGTGTAGCATTACTGTTAGTGTCCTATCCCGTGTGATACCTGCAGAGGTGGCTATGTAATCTGTGCCCTGCAGCAAAAGGCACTATGTGTGTATCAAGAGGCTTCGCCAATATACAATGGCCCATGGGTGACACGTGCAAGCTGCCCCTCGCAAATCATTGTGGCTTCCCTAGCATGTAACCACACACTGACAGCCATTGGATATCCTATGAATGACATTGGAGATTGAGCAGAATGTAGACATAGAACACCCTTCCTACATATTGTGGTAGCATACCTGGTGAGGGTATGATAGCAACCAAGGTCAGGCTCATACCCGCCCTTGCCACATGCTGAGAGAGCCCTTCTATGTTCCCTATCATGTAGTCCAAGGAGGTACGTCTCAGGTCATCCATAGTGGTGTGGACAATGACTGAGTCATATGTGTCCATGCCTCTGACTGACCTGTATGCATGTGGTATGTGGTGGACCATAGTGCCCCACGGGCATATCACTGTGACCTTCACCATGTACAGCCTGTTGAGTGGGACCCCACTGCACTGGCCAAGAGAGGTACCTGACACATCTGTAGCAGGTGTGTTGTGTAGCCCTACAGGCTGTGAGTGTTTGGCACATGGGATGTGTGTGTCATGTGTGGCATGTGCTCTGTTCCGACTTAACGTATGCCTGTGTGCCAGCTGCGGAGGTGTGTGATGCTCAGGCAGGATGCTATTCTGAGGCTCCAAGTATGCCAAAGTGTGTTCGGATTGCTGTCAGTGCAGGTCTATATCAGACTGGTATTGTAGTCACTGTAGTATGTCATGCCACCTGACAGGGTATGGCAGTACTGGATTCAGAGTGCTCAGTCCCCAGATTGGCTATGTTGTTGCATCTCACACATGCGTTGTACATTCCTGGCCAGGGGAGAGCGTTGACTGCATACATGTGGCAGCTGTGACATTGCCACATGATTCACATATACCACAACTGGACCATAGAGGTGATTCACAAGTTACCTTTGCACATGCTACCATAGTAGTGTGATTGCCATGGTGATTACCAACACATAGGGCCAATGGGGAACAACATACTGAAGGTGAGTATGTGTGGGTGTACTGCTACTGATTTCATAGCACTGGCATTTATGACTGCACACGTGGGTAAATGCCAGGTAAGTCATATGCAATATGTCACAGGCAACGTACATGCGAACAGGACAGACAGTGACATTCTGTCAAGTGAGACATTGACATACGTATAGTACGCTATGCAGATGTCACTAGGAATCCACAGAAGCTCTGTAAATCTGCATTGCAGGTGGAATCAGTATTCCAGGGAACCTCAAGCAAACATGCATGCAAACAAAGCTACAGTAAGCAGGGCTGGAAGTAGTCCATTGTACAACAAAGAAGGGGTACCACTTCCAGTAGGTAACAGTGCAAATATGCAGGCACTATAAACATGTACCCAGGAATGCACAGCTCAGATGTCCATGGTAAAACTGATATTATTTAATATTTAATTTAATTTAAATTAAATTGGTACTGCACACATATCAACATGCAAACATCCACATTGCATAGTCGTTGTGGGCAACATGCCACCATTAGTGTACATGTCCATCATTGCATATCACTACTTGCATTACCTTCTCCCCTGTGCTACCTATGTATGTGGCTATCTGTTGACATCCTTACCACCGGTATGCAATAATGTGCAGCTGTTACACTATGGTACTTACTATGGGTGTAGATAACAATTCAGGACAGTCATACAGTTACTGCATCAGGCATGCTGGGATATACACACAATCATATCAGCACACTGTACTGTTACCAACATGTTACTAGTAATACACTTCTATGTAGCCACCCTGTGCATCAGCAACATGTTAACCTGTTCCTGCACTGATGTTGGAGATTGCAGGAGGTGGCACAGTTTCATCATATGCACAGGGTGTGAACTAGGTATGCCTGAGTCTGCCACTGATGCCACCAATTGACATGTATGTGTATGTGTGTTGGTGAGGGACAGCAGTACAGGGTGGGGCACTGTTGGTGCAGTGTGTGCGTGTATGTGGTAGCCCTAGGTGTTAACATTTCGCATGTGTGTATGCATGCACACAGTTCCACCTCATGGCTGCCATATACTGAAGTTTGTGGACAGCTACAGACTGCACCTGGCAAGTCATACAGATCAGTGTCTGTGGCCACGGACACGGTACCTGTGCCTGTCAGGGGTGCTACGGACCATATCCGGTACTAAGCCAGACTGGGTACTGTCATTAGAAGTGGGTGTTCATTGACTGGACACAGGTCCCTGTTGGGACTGTCCAGAGCCATGTGCACGTGGTCTCCTGGGGCGGTCTGAAGACAGCACAGACCCAGCATTGCTGGGGCTGCTGCTGGCACTATGGGGGCGTCCACGGGCCTGTTGTCATCCGTGCCAACTGCCAGCTGCTGCTGTTGCTGGCATATGGCCACGTCAATGCTGCAACCGTCCACCATTGCCCTTGCTCATGGACATGTAGTTGTAGAACTGCTGTAATATGTCCCCACAACGTCTGTCTATGACATTGGTGAAATTACGGATAGCATCTGCAATGTCACGCATACTGTCAGTCATGGATGTGCGACATGCTCTCAGCTCCCTCAGACCCTGTCTGGTGTACCTTTCCATACGTGACTGTGCCTGCATGACAGCCCGAAACATAGCTGAGGTTGACAGACCACGTTGGGTACGTCTGCCAGAGGCAGTACGCCCACGGATGCTCCCACGAGAACCCATGGGCAACTGTCTGTGTGGTACCATCTCAGGACCCTGCCCATGGCTGCTGTGTGGGGAAGCATGTGCCACAGATACCACATTACCCTGGTCAATGCCTACTGTATCCTGTCCATCACCTAGGGACATTGGTGACATAGGATGTACTGGCAGGATGACTGTGCACAATGATGGGGTTGACAGCTGTGTACTGTCAATTGGCTGACCAATGATGGACCCTGACACATCTTCCTGTGCCATTACACAGATATCGTCATTATCAGTACCTGTGGCACCAGATTCAGGTTCCCTGCTGCAGGACACCAGAGCAGCACCAGAACCTGTGGGAGGAAAACAGGAAACACAGTTTACAATGTCTACACAATGTTGCCAGTGATGCACACATGCACACGTGGACACATGCACACATGCACACGTGCACATGTGGACACACGCACACATGCACACATGCACACCCCGCAGTATACACAGAGAGCACTACTGAGGTACACTATTATTACTAGCACTATCAGGACTATTATAGGTATTGTTAAAACACACTCACCAGCATGGCTGGGCTGCCTTGCTGTGACACCAGAGGGACCTGCAGAAATGAGGGGATTAGTGTCAGTGGGCACAACTGTGCCATTGATACTGCGTATGATACAGTTCAGTAGTACAACAGTTGCCTTTCACATGTCAGCTGCTGATATTGGCAATATCACACCTGCACAATTACATACTATGTTGACAACTACATACCAAGGACACACCTTACACATGCATAAACTAACAGTGTACAGAACAGTCAAGTGTACATATGGCATATTACCTGCACGCTCCATGTCATGTTGCTGTATGGCTCCAGCCTCCATCATAATGCAGGTGTGTTGCTGTTGATGTTCCTGGGCTGGAGCCACAACACTTAGGAGTAGCCCCTCCAGTCTGGTGAGTGGGGGATGTGTAGCCACCCCACCTCCTGTGGCGACCTGTTGCCTGTGGATATCTGACGCACGCTGACGGACATTACTGATTAAATCACTGCAGGGATGTCGTACCTGCTCATATGTCCTATTATGCGTGCCAATGTCATTTACCCTACGGACAAGGTCTTGCCACAGTACAGCCCTCTCCTGCTGATTCTGGCTGGTGCGGGAAAACAGTATGTCATAATCCTGCACCAGGCTCTGGTGTATCTCTTCATCTTCTGCAGCAAAGTAGGCAGGATTTCACTGACACGCCATGTCCCTGAAAGAGAACACAAACAGGATATCAGCAAACTATGTCAGCAAAATATGACAGACATACTATACATGATACTCAGCTGTAGTGATATACTACTACTCCCATATGTAGCACGTGTGTGTCTCTTGGTGGATACACATGTACATGGCCAGATATCAGTGCTCAGCCGACACCTGTGCAACAATACCTGCCACATTCCATACAACATAGTACCAAGCCCCGTCAGTCAGCACACTGAGACAGGTCTAATGTACCACCTCACTCTGGGGGTTCATAACAAGGTACTGTATGTGGAACGTCATCCACTAGTGTGATCTGGACACAAGATAATCGACCTGGATATACATATCCCACCACCACCACCAGCACAGTAGACTACTTTGAAATATATGTGAATAGACAGATTTTCACTTGTTAGGACTGAGATGGTATCCATGCAGCCCACTGGGCCAGTGGAAGCCACAACCCACAATGCTGACCCCTTTGCAAATGCTTCCCACGGATATCCCCAAGACTGCATGCAACATGCACACACAATTCTTACCCAGACTCTATGCACAAAGGTTAAGCATCCTGTCTGGTGGACCCCAGCCAAAGACAAATTGTATAACGATAGAAGGAGGCTACTGCAGGACAGAGCAAAATCACATAAAGGGAAGGCATCTATGGTCGGCACTAGTAATAAGCTAAGTTCTCTCATAACAACATCCAAAGCCAACTCTGAGAGAGAAATGGCCAAGGACATTAAAGATAACCACAAGGCCTTCTTCAGTTTTGTTAGAAACATGGACCAAAAGCCTCAGATATGCTCAGAGTTAGTACACAACTACATAAAATTCACTGAACCCACAGATATTGGCAACATTCTGGCAGACAGGTTCAGTGCAAATATCCCCCCTCCCTCTCCCCCAAAAGAAGAAATACTTATCACAGCTGAATGTAACCTCCCTGTCATCTCAGATGGCCAGGTGAGGGCCGCCCTCAGCAAAGCAGAACACACAGCATCAATGTGACCTGATTGTATTCCTGGATGTGGGCTACGTGAACTCCAAGAGGAGCTACAACCGCATATAAAACTGATATTTAACCTTAGCCTTACTACGGGATATGTACCTGAACCCTGGCATACAGCAATAGTGGTCCCACTCCACAAAGGAGGCACCTCTACTGACCCTGGGAACTACTAAGCTTAACAGGCCTACAGACACTTGATCCCACTCAGTTTGGCTTTGTGAATGTCTGATCCTGCCTTTTGAACCTGGTTGACTTTTTCAAAACAGTCACTACAGCCATTGATGAGGGCAAAGCAGTCCATACAGCCTACCTGGACTTGACTACGGCCTTCAACACAATACTCCACTCAGGCATCATAGACAAGCTCATCAGCTTAAATGTTACATATATTGTACATGATGGGTTGCAAACTGGTTGAACAACAGAATCCATAAAGTCAACATTACGAGCCATGTCAGAAGACAAAAAAGTCACAAGTGGTATCCCCCACAGGGGGCTCTGACAGTACGCCCCCAGATGACTGCTAGGCACCATAGTCGATACACCAGCTGACACACACATCCTACAGACAGGCCTTAGGCCTTACTGAAACTGGTGGTGCCAGAATCATGGCCCTAAGACTGAATGGCATGAAAATAGTCATCCTCCCCTTTGTAAAACACAACTACACAACTTATCACACATAGACATACATATAGATACAGACCAATAACACATATGGAGGTTCACAGTATGTAGACTAAAAAATGTTTTTTTTACATTACTGTTGTTGTCACAGCTGGTTGCATTACAGTTAGTATAGGTTCTGCTGCTGCTGCTACAGGCTTGATTGATACTGTCACTGATTTTTATTCAGTAGTTTTTTAGTGTGTTTTTTTTTGTTTTTTTTTTTTTCTTTTTCTCTCTCTCTCTCTCTCTATCTCTCTCTCTCTCCCTCCAGACAGTGCAATGAAAGTATTGCATGCATGGACTGGGAGTACAGGATGCTTTTGTAGGTATCTGCATATGTCCATGTGATGGCCTCTGCACCAATTGTTAGCCAGCATTTGCTGATTGCATGCAGCCATTTGTGTATTGATTGCAGTTCTCACTGTGATTTCAGGACAGTGCTATAAAAGGGTATGTGAGATAGGCATTGCCCTTTCAGATTGTAAGGGCGGGGACCATGCTGGTATGCTGTGGGCACTGTTCTGTGAGTGTAAAGGTTAGTATCTCTCTCATAATTCAGGCTGTGTTGTAGATTAACATTTCTCCATTCATCTCTCTTGTTTCCTGTACTAAGTGTGTATGTACACTGACACCTACAACTATATATATATATATATATATATATATATATATATATATATATATGTACATATACATATATTTATATATATGTAATAACTGACATGGTTACCTACTAGCTACCAACTAGCATGGCTGTTTCTGTTCACACACTACTATTATAGAAATCCACTAGATTTGACAGTAAATATACATGACATGCTTTGTGTACTACACATCCTATATTCCTTTTACATTCATTCCTACTATTACATGATATATTTATTGTAGCACAATGTTCTTATATAACAGTCATGGCTTAGTGGTAAGTCATGCAGACTACTGTTTCCAAAGTCCTGCGTTTGGGACTGACAGTGGGATATTATTTTGCTTTTGAACTGACTACAGGACCTGTCATTCAGAGTGACTAAGGCCCTTTTAAGCAGTTGTAACCAGGTTAGCGCTGGTTTGTGCGGAGCTCCCGCATGCACACTTGCGTTCAGCTCTGCGCACACCCGCTTACAACCGCTTAAAAGTGCTTAGTCGTGCACACACCCGCGCTATTTTCTTTGAAAGAAATGAAAATGGGGAGACAGGAAAGTGGTGAAAAAGGGTTCACAAAGAGGGTAAGACAGTAGGGAAACAAGCTTGGGTTTTGCAGGAGGGATGTAGGTAAGGCCCATAGCTGCCCATTTCTTCATCAGCAACAGCTGTGCATATGTTTGTAATTTGGTGTGACATTTGATACCTTCCACCCCTGAGAGAGGTGTAAGGACAACAATAATACTTGTACAGCCAATTGTAATTGACAGTTTCCATGTCCAGCAGACATGTGTGTGAAATGGGCAGCTATGTATGGGGCGTAATTTTTTTGTCGGTAGAGTGCCCTTTTTTTTTTTTTTTTTTTTCAGGTGAGAGTGGTATGTCAGGTAAAGGAAGTCGGTATAGCTGGGGAGGTAAATTGGGTAGGTCAACAGACAAGACAAACAAGACGCATACAGGGGCAGTGTATGACACGTGTGGGGGGTTACACAATTGACGGGGATGGATGTTTGTATATCCAGAGCCCATGAGCCCACAGATGGCAAGAGTGGAACTGATATCCCCACCCATGGGCAGTTGCCACTGTACCTTCACTGCCGGGGCTGTGCTGGGGGCTGTGTAGGCTGGGCAACAGGCATGCCCATTAGTTGTGCCACCTATGCCTCAAGCTGGCGTAGGGGCCCAAGAACAGATTCCTGGATCTCCCTACACACCACAGTCCAGACGCTATGGAGGGTGAGTGGTGGTTCTGCTCCGGCCACACTTGCAGAGGGGGGACGAGCCCCATCCCCTGCAGTGCTTCCACCCGCAGGTGGCACAGGGCCACCGGAGGAGGGTCTCGACTGGGTACTACTGCCAGGTGCACTCACCAGCTGAGGTGGGAGAGGTGGGTCCGCTGGAACCCGCCTTCCCTGTCATCCTATGTTTTGCATTATGTCATGACAGTTTGGGTTAGTAACATACAATACCATTCGCAATTAGTTTGTAACAGCATGCATTAGTATTCCCATTAACCAAACACCCAGATATTCACACCATTGAACAGCGAGCATAACACATGCATAATTTGAACAGCAATACACAGTCCAACAACATGCAGGGTTGATTGATGGCAACAGGCCATCAGGTTTGGATGTATGAACAGGGCAGATGCATCAACGTACATGCAAATATGTATGACCCAACAGGACAAATGTCCAGGGGTGTTAATTGTGATTGCACATACCAATTTCACGTGGAATGGATTATATGTGGTTATAGGGTAGGGTGAAGAAAATATAATTAACACCTTCAAATACCAATACATATGCTGTACATTTCTAATAGCTGCAGATATATACACACTACTGTTCTACCTACAGTTTCCTATGTGATAACTACTTCAAGTTGATGATAGGACTGCTACTGCTACATCAATATACATTTTCATTTTTATTCATACACGTTCATATCTGGCTTTGTTCAGCTACATCATCCTGCTACATTTGCTTTATATAGCTATAGACAACTGTGGATGTTTGCTATTTCAGACAATCATACTATCTGCATATTGCAGACTGAGAGCAACATATCCAGATTTTGGGATACACATTCCAGCTGCAGGAACATTTTGAACACATTTTGCAGTTTGGTTCTGCTTGTCACATTCATTTCATTCTGTACTAACTGCAGTATACTTTATTCAGGAGTTATTACTACTTTATTGGTGGATTCATAACTCTTTCTCACACTCTCTCACTTGTTTTAATTTTACAATTCAGGATGGTACTTATGTCTAGGCTTTATTGACATGTTTTACCTATAGTTATTACAATCCTTTCCAACAGTCTCACTTCTGTCATGTTTCAGTATTTCAACAGGGATATATTTCACACATGTGATTTGCTCATCTTCTGCAGCTGTACTTTTCAGCCTGCTGCAGGTTGTGTACTATTATATTACAGGTGGGCATCTTTATTTCAGACTTTATTTCAGACATTTTCATTTTTCTGTTTGGATTACAGACTGCAACACACTTTTGTAATCAAGCAATACTTGCAAGCACTCTTACACTGTTACTTGCACATTTTATTACTTAGTGACTACACTACACTCTTTTGCTAACTGTCATACTTTTATATTTATTTACAGTTACAGGGAGAGGATTACTGACCTGCCTGGTGGCGCAACCGCACCAGCCTATCGCCATAGGCTCTGAGGTTCGCAGAACGGACACCTGCAGCTGTAACATAAATAAAGTAATATTGGAATACACATCTCCATAATTTCAGCTAGGTTAATTTCTTACATACATAATTAAATGTTACTTACTCAGTAGTGGGGTGTTGGGCATTTGCCGGGCCTCCTGGATCCAAAGGTTCAGTTGGTCCTGCTTATGTCTCTTCAGGTCCGCATGGTGGTGACGGACCTGCTTACCAGTCCTTGGAATCCCTGTGGCACTGGTGAGATCATGAGCCAACCGGTCCCACACCTCAGCCCTATATGCTCCCCACAGGACCTGGCCCTGCATGAGTTGGGCCTCATGATTGTGGACAAGGAGCCAGACCATATATCTGGACTCCTCAATGCCCCACCTCTATGCTTGGAAGCCACTACCCTCACCTACTCCTGACATTCTGGCTGCAAGTTAGTTCTACAATCGGTTATGCTGTGTATTCCTGCCTATGGGGCTTATAGATGCCATTTTTCCCACACTGATCTGTGATTGGCCAGTTTGGAATTGTATTAGCTTCACAAAACCTGCTTTGTCATGCTCCTCTTTCTATTCATTCCTATATATTTGCTATTACTGTATTTCCAAGTACAGCTGTCATGGCTTAGTGGTTCAGTACCTTGACTATGGTGCATGGTATCCTGGATTCGAAGCTGGCCACTGCTTTTTATATTTTATGACTGTCTAGACAGGCTAGGGGGTGTGTCTGTATAAAGGCAGTTTTGTTACAGCTTGCTCAACGTTGCCCGTTGGTTAGCTTGTTGGTGCGGTGCGCAGCTCCGCGCAAACGGGTTATGCTGGTTTACGCTTCATTTGGCTGTCAGCACGCATATTACGCTCAGCTCAGCTAGGGGCACACAGTTTCAGTGTGTTAAACCACGGCTCACCTACGGGCACTCATTTTGCACCTGTTGAACCACTGCTCACCTACGGGCACTCATTTTGCACCTGTTAAACCACTGCTCACCTACGGGCAGATGCACTCAACTTGTTAAACTGTAGCTCAGCTATAGGCACATCTGGCATTTTTTATTATTTTGTTATCTCACATTTCTTCAAAATAAATGGCCTATTTCATTACATTTTACATAAAATTTAATTTTATATGTGTACATATATGTCAGGGACTTGTTTCGTGCTTATTTCACTAAAAATAAAAATTGATGTTGTGAAGGCTCGAACCATGACTGCCTGTTCTTCAGCCAACGTCTCTACCGCTACTCTATTGCTTTAGGGATTACTTTGCATAGTTAGTTCTTATATGCTTTTCCACTTACTGCTAACTGTGGCTGAGCTATGGGCACGCCCGCGCAAACGAGCGCACTCACAGGCAAACATCTTTACAATTTAAAAAAATATAACATGTTCATTTATATAATTTTATGTTCATAGTCTGTGGGGGCATGTGTTGTGTTGTGTTTATTCACATTTCCATGTACTCTGTCGTGGGGGTTTACTTTAGGCACTTTTACTCTTCTGGGGGCGTGTCCGCTTGCAGGGCTCGGCCTACAGACACGCCCCCTACTGTCTTCCATGGACCGTGTAAGCCTTAGGTGTGATTCAGCATGCTCTCATGCATATGCATGACATGCTGACATCACACCGTTTAACTGCAGCCTCTGTGTAAGCCTTGTAACTCTTACACGGAGGCTTCGTGAATCCTGCCCTATGTCTCAAACAATATAAATGTGTAACACTTTTGTTCTCTATTCAACAGTGCTTCTTTAATTCCTTATTAAACCTAATAGTATTGCTGGTTTTCTGTCACCTTTGTTCTTCTCTTGATAGTAACTGCTACTTCTTTGATGATCTCTTGACCAAAAAGGACTAGAAGCCTCTTGTGCACTCAGTTAAAGACCTAGTTGGGGGGGGGGGGAGTCAAACTGCAGCAAACAGGTCCTTGTTGATAGGCAGAAATTCAAAATCTAGTTGTAAAACAAAGCTGACGGCTGTTCTGGAAATTAATCCTAGTCTCTGTGACATGAGTATCCATGGATTTCATCTAGCAGTGCAGCCTGTGGTTAAGTTCCCTTAAACCCAGCACACTTTTAATGGAACAGGTGATGTTGAGCCCAGGTTTGTTGCATGCATTCGAGGGTTCAAGGATGGATGGAGCATCTGTTGCTTTGAGGATTTTTTATAGGAACTAATATATTGTGGAGGAGCTTACTCTCATATCCCCTTCTCAGGAAATCTCTTTGCAAATCATTAAGATTCTTTAAGAAATCATTTAGTCCTCTTAAAACCCTGTCAATCTGTCAATTCTCATTCCTTCAGAGTTGATCACGTTCCATTTTGATATATCAGTATTCATGCTTGAGGCATGTAGGACAAGGTTTACTCTAATGGGTTTCTGGAACAAGATGTTTGAGAGGGACCCAACCAAGGAACTTTTCCTGATTGTAAGCTCTAGAAAGTCTGCTTTTTCTTTACTGTGGTTAGTGGTTAACTCTAAGAAATCTGTGAAATTTCCTATCAATTTACAAAAGTCCTTACGTTTCTCCTCATTCCGTTTCCATATGATAAAAATACTATCTATAAAACATAAATATCAGATGATACATTGTACACAGTGTCTTCCTCCAGCTTGGGAATTACTACATTTACTAAGATGGAGGCCATTGCTGCCCCTATAGTAATACCAGTAGTTTGTTTATAATATTGATCATTGCTCTTGAAATACTTATCGTGGCAGCGTAACTGTTAGTTTTATTGTTAATTCACGTTCATGCAGTAGTGCTCCTGTATCCCTGGAAAGTGCCTCTTCCACAGCTTTATTGCAGTATGCATGGGGCAGCACTTCATAAAGTGCTCCTACAGCAGTGGTAACTAGCCAGGCGCCCTGGTCTGTTCTGATGCCCTTAATTTTGTGTAGAAAATCAAGGGTGTCCAGGATGAAAGACTCAGCACTGGCTGCACAGTGCCAGGATGAAAGACTCAGCACTGGCTGCACAGTGCCAGGATGAAAGACTCAGCACTGGCTGCACAGTGCCAGGATGAAAGACTCAGCACTGGCTGCACAGTGTCAGGATGAAAGACTCAGCACTGGCTGCACAGTGCCAGGAGGAAAGACTCAGCACTGGCTGCACAGTGCCAGGATGAAAGACTCAGCACTGGCTGTACAGTGCCAGGATGAAAGACTCAGCACTGGCTGCACAGTGCTTTAATGAGAACCTCCAAGTGTATGGAGATCAGTTCTGTAACAGAGCTGCCACTTGCTACAATGGCTCTATGGGATATTTGTGTGGCTTGGGTATCCCAAAAATCAGGGCACTTTCAGGTGGAAAACAGACAGAAATTTATGTAACTTATTTCCCCATATGTTCCCTTTCGTGGACAATGTCTAAAGCACCATGAATGGAGCTGCATGCATATTCAGCTGTTGATAGATCGGCTTTACAGTAAAATTTTACATTACCTAGCATAGTTTCTATTTTCTATTGTATGTTTTTTGTGTCTGTCACCAGTTTGCCCTTGCCCTTACTCACTTTCATAGTTCTTCTATACTTGTCTTTGCATAAATTCAAAACCACTTACATCTCTACTTTGCTAATATTATACAACTTCTTCTTACCTTGTTGTCTCATTAGAGTTTCTCTGATGTTAGCTTCATATTTGGCTTCAAATGTTCCAAGAGTGGGATGCATGGGAGGGCAGAAGGAACCAGGTCTCTTCCATTTTTTGACTGGGCCATAATTGGAGTTATTCATGTCGCTGTCTTTTTTTGCTTTGTCATGGAAGAAGATCTTTAAAATAAGCTTTCTAACAAATAGTTTAAAATTGGTTATTGTGTTAACTAGGTTTTTTTCTATTGTATGGTATGAATGTCATACTTTTTTTATAAAATGCTTAATTCTATCTTGATCTTTTTCAGTTGTTTCTCTCCAATTTCTTATCAAAGCTGGTCACCCTTTCTTCAACAAGTTTGCATTTCTTTTTATAATCATCTGATTCTTTTCTTCTTTCTCAAATGCCTGCATGGCAGCTTTAGTGATTGCTTGTGTTATGATGTTGTGTTTGAGCAAACAATAACTATTTTAAGACATGATTCTTCATGTTTTTTTTCCATTCAGCAGTCAGATTTCCATCAACATTGTTCCAAACAGGTTTTTTTTTTCTAACTTAAGACCTCTTGGATCTGTTCTGTATTTGTAGGCTGTAGTGAGTTAAATTTCCTCCCACTGGAGTTTAGTTGCTTCAGAGTCTTATTAAGGAGGAGAAAAGTCTTGTTTAGGTTAGTGCATCTTCAATTCTGTGCCATGTGGTCCAAGGTCATTTTCATTGCTGCCATCATAATTCCATATTGGGGCTTTCATTCTGTTGTGAAACAAAGGACCATGGTCAGTGCTTGTAGATGACTAGTTGGCTGAAGTTACTCTTGTGGAATCCAATAAGAACTGCATGCTTTTCTATATCCCATGAACCCCCCAAAAATGACACCCATATTTTGCATACCTGTAGTATTTCACTCAGAAGAAAAGACAAAAATAGCAGTCACAGCACCATATTTCAACTTGCTGCTATTAGATACATACATTGACCCCTAGCAGGCTATATTTTAATTTGATAGTTTTCATATAATGACCGTGTTTTCACATCCAGCATGCCTTCTCATACCCTTATTAATAAAGTCATCCACCTTCTAGGTCCACCTCTGATTTATGATTGTGAGGGAAGTAAAAAAAATGAGCATTAAAATTTATTTCAACCTCTTGCGCTTGAACGCCTATACATCATCACAGCATTCATTACTTGCAGCAATTTGGAGTAACTCATTTGCATACTTTGTCCTTCTGTCTGGCTCTCCCAGCTCTTGTAGGATTCTGTCACACACACCCCTCCCATCTCATATAACCATTCACTGAGGTCAATAGGGCAATGCACTTGGAAAGAACTCTCAGATTGAAGATCAAAATGCTTACAAATTACCTTTAAGCATTTTGAATTTTGACCTGCCAGTTCTAAGTGTGGCATTATTGGTTTTGGTTCATTACACACAGTGTAAAAATGCTCAGGTTTTAGTTATTCTCTGAAGTCACACCTTTTGTCAGGAAAGGAAGCCAAGTTAGGAGAGTCTGCAGATCATCCACCTGTACATTACAAGTAACAATTGGCCACACTCATGTAACTGCCCTTTGCTTTCATGCTCAGGCTGCAACTCCCCCACCACCACCTCACACCTACTTATTACAAATACCTCTATTGTGTGGTTGAAAAAGTGGTGAAACATGAACCACAGTAATCTACTTTACTTGCAACTATGGGACACAATGCCCCCATGTTGAAGTCAGTAAAAATTAAATAAAAAAATATACAAGTATATGATTTTGTAGACAGTGTGTACTGTTACCACTGCCCATAGAGCTATCTGGATTCCTACCAGAAAAAGTTAAAAGAACAATCATGAAAAATGTATTTGAATCTGGAGATTTCATGTACTATGATCTGTTCCCTTCAACTCCCTTGCCACAATAATGATCACTTGATTGTCAGCATTCTAACTGTTCTTTGTTTTCATCCACCACCTGCACCAAATAGATAACCATTTATGGTGATCACTTAAGGCCACTTTCCAAAAGACTACAGCAAACTTATGCACTGTGCCAAATTTAATGGAAGGAATCTGTCAAGCACCGTGATAAGTAAAGTAGATATATTGCAGAATTATCATATAGGTAAGTGGTCTTTGTAAAATGGGGGGGGGGGATCAAAACTCAATTAGTTGGCACAACTAGAAAATATCAATATCAATGCATGAGTGCAGTATTCAGAAACTAACAGTTCAAAGGACATAACAGTCAAAATTGAAAGTGTTATGTTTATACAAAATTGCACACAGATAGGTTGTAGATGCTAAAGAAATGTGTGTTGCCATTATACAGCTGTGCTGAATGTATTAATTAAAGGCTGCATGTTCTACAGCAGCAATAGCACATCTTAATATATACAGCAAATGACTAAGTGAATACTTGTATATCTCAATTATGTAGACCTGTGTAATGCAGAATATTGGAATGCTGTGGAATCTACTGATTAGTTCAGGGCATAAAACAATGTCTGGTGATGTGGCATCAATTCACTAAGCAGGTATCAAAACATAATGTGGACAGTGTGGCATGTGTGAGGGAAACACAAGCTAAGCACCCACCCCAAGGTGTACAAGAGAAAATACAGTAGAAGTTGGGCAAGAGTAAACAGAGGTGACATTCATAGAAGGAAAAAGAAGGTTAGAGGGAGAGTCTGAGGGACATGAATAATTTTTGAGGGGGCTGCATAAATAGGCTTTTTTTTTCTTGAGAGCGAGGAAGGACTGATGAGTTGTTGGTAAATAGTAGAGGATAACTGGGTGGGTCAGGAATAAACACACAAAAAAGGATACCACATAACACATTCACAGAGAGGTGCAATACAAAGGGACAGGATGTGGTACACATACAATAAATAGGCAGACGTCACAGGAGAGGGAATGGCATGGCACTAGTAATCACTAACAACAGAGGATAGGGCATGGGATGGCCCCAGTAATCACTAACAAGAGGAACATGCAACTGATACATGACCCACCATGACAGCAAAGGCAAACTACTGCACAAATGTACACAACGTTATTGTTGTGGTGTTGTCAGCTCTGAGTGTGTGTGTGTGTGTGTGTGTGTGTGTGTGTGTGTGTGTGTGTGTGTGTGTGTGTGTGTGTGTGTGTGTGTGTGTGTGTGTGTGTGTCAGCCCTCACTGGGGGATTAGAAATGACTAGTGGTTTGGTATGTAGAGCAATATCTGTCCAAATAGGATACAATAACGTATACAAACATATATGTAATTGCACGCATGCCCTGTGTTTGCAGCTACTGGCATACACATAAATGATATGGGCAACAAGTAATAGTGATTCAAATAGATGTATGATCTGAGGGCAAAACATTAGGATAGAGTGATGAACACTAGAGATAGGAAGGCAAAAATCCCACCATTAAACCATAGAGCTAATATGCTAATTGTTTGCATGTAGTACACTATAGCATTCCTCTGTCAAAGTAGCAGCAAAATGCACCTGCTGCAGCAGATGGCCATCAACAGATAAACACAGAAAGCTGCAAATTCTACTGAATGATACAACAGCACATGATGTCTGTGAACATTAAACAGGCTTGCTGCATGTATACCATATGTGTTCATATCTGCAATCCCTAATATCTTGTAGCAACTGTATTAGTATGACATGCACAACAGTATCTGTTACTGAACTGTACATTATACATATGTTACTGTAGGTCTACCGTGTCCACAGCAAGGTAGCTATCCTGAAGTACTGTGATGTGTCACTTCTGACAGCAAGCAGACAGAACTATGCACAGGCATGCCAATTTCGATCACTTAACCTATGTACAAAACTGTACACCTGTGTCATAGCAGTGTCAAGTGCGATGCAATCAAGAATCAGCTAACTATGGAAACCTAAACTTCTGCTACTGTAGTTTTCATGTGCAACTGTAGCAAATGTGCATTCACATATCACACATGAATGCACACATGCCATTACGTGTTGTACCATATGTTCATAGGTTCATATTAGGCTATCTGCCCTTGGGCATTTATAAGCCTAGCCTGAGAGTGTTTGGTTTTCACCACCCTTTGATGTGAGTTTGCTGTGCCCTTTTTAAGGTTAGTTTACTGTGCCTCTGTCTAGTAGTGACAAAGAAGTAATCTCAGGGGTAAACCTACGATCTCCCATCCACTCATCAAGATTCCTCTTGAAGAGAGTCAGTGAGGTGCTCTGCCTAACATGGACTGGGATTCTATTCCAGAGTGAAGGGAGCCTCTGAGTTATGAATCTGTCCCTCCATCATGTTCTATTTATTTCTGTGCTGAAGTTCAAGTCCCTCGAGCGCGTGGTTTTGACGGATTTAGATTTTCTGAGGTGGAGCATGTCCATTAATTCTGGGCTGGACATAGCTTTATATGTCAGGCATAGATCGCCACGAAGTAGGAGGTATGCAACTGAGTAGAGCTGGAGTTTTTTTAACCAGGCAGCATTTGGGATCTTTTGGAGTCTCTTGATCCTCTTTGTGAGGTACTTTTGAGGTCTTTCTAGTTGCTGCAGGTGTTGGGTAAGGTACATCCCAAAAGGGGCATTGTATTCTATGATGGACCTGATGAGGGATGAATAAAGGGGCACTACTGCCTCACTTGATTTAGATGTGAATCCTTTTGTGATAAGGTGGGCTATGTAGAAGGTCTTTCTAGCCACTTTGGCGATGTGGTTGTCAAAGGAGAGATTGCTATCAACTTGGGTCCCCAGGTCCCTAATTACTTCTTCCGTACTTAATGGGTTATCACCTATGTGGTAATTTGTGGGCACTTTGTTTTTGCCAAAGGGTATGATTATACACTTTTTGGCATTTAGCTTTAGGCCATGGCTCTGGCACCAGTTATCCGTCTCTGTGAGACCTTTTTGGAGGATGTTCGTGTCAGCTGGAGAGTCAATTATGGTGCAGAGTTTGCAGTCATCTGCGAACTTGGTTAGCCATAGTCTTCCCGTGTTGGCCTGTACCTCGGAAAAGTATATGCTGAACAAGAGAGGTCCCAGAACAGAGCCTTGTTGGACACCACTTGTAACCAGTATCGAGTCTGACATGGCTCCGGCAATTCTGACTCTGTGGGTTCTGTCTTTGAGCCAGTTAGCAACCCATCTTGTGACATAGGGGTTTATATTTAAGTAGAATAGCTTATCTATGATGCCTGAGTGGGGTATTGTGTCAAATGCCTTTGCGAGGTCCAGATAGGCTGTGTGGACTACCTTCCCTTCATCTATGGCCTTGGTGACTGTTTCGAAAAAGTCGACCAGGTTCAAAAGGCAGGATCTGCCCTTGACAAAGCCAAATTGGGTAGGCTCTAGTGTCTGTAGGTCCCCAATGTCTTTGTTTATGAGTTCCATGATGATCCTCTCCATGGCCTTGCAGATAAGGCTAGTCAGGCTTATGGGGTGATAGTTACTAGGGTCCGTTGAGGCACCACCTTTGTGAAGTGGGACCACTGTTGCTGTATGCAATTCTTTGGGTACATATCCTGTAGTGAGGCTGAGATTGTACAGCAGTTTTACGTGAGGGTTTAGTTCTTTTTGGAGTTCATGTAGGACGCAACCCGGGACTCCGTCTGGTCCCATTGAAGCAGTGTTTTTTGCTTTGGAGAGGGCGGCTTTCACCTAAGCATCTGAGATGTTAGGGAGGCTGCACTCTGCTGGGATAGACATTTGCTCTTTTGTGGGGGAAGGGGGGAGAAGTTTGCACTGAACCTGTCTGCCAGGATGTTGGCAATGTCTGTGAGTTCAGTGTATTTTTTGTCGTTTAGAATCAACTCTGAGTATATCTGGGATTTGCATCCTAGGTTCCTAACATAGCTAAAGAAAGCCTTGTGATTATCTTTAGTGTCCTGTGCAATTTTTCTCTCGAAGCTGGCCTTGGAGGATTTTATGAGGGATCGTAGTTTTCTGCTAGTACTGATCGGAGATGCCTTCCATTTTAGGGATTTTGCTCTATCATGTAGTAGCTTCCTCCTTCTGTTGTACAACTTGTTTATGGCTGGGGTCCACCAGACTGGATGCCTGCCTTTGGACGATTGGGTCTTGGTTTTGTTTGGGATAGCATGATCCATGCATTCCTGGAGGTGTCCATAGAATGCATTTATATAGGATTCTGTGGTTTGGGCCATAGTTTCCACTGGCCCGGGGGCCTTGAAGGATTCCATCTCGGTTTTGAGAAGTGTGAAGTTCGCTTTTGAGAAGTTTATCACTGTGGTTTTCTGGGCTGGGGGTGGGGTCAGGTTTTGGATATCCAGTGAAATTAATTTATGGTCTGATCTTACCAATGAGGGGTATACTTCTGGTGTGGAGCATAGGGTCCCCATGTTGGTGATGATCAAGTCAAGTATGTTTTCCCCTCTTGTGGGAGTTGTGACTAGTTGTTCCATCGCATTTGAGTTTATAAATTCCAGGAACCTTTGGGCTAGGGCGTTGGGGCTTAAGTAATGCTCCCAGTCTTTGTTTGGGTAGCTGAAGTCACCCAATATAATGGTGTTTGGAGAGATCGTCATGTTCTCCAATGTTTTCAGGAAAGCCGAGTGGGATTCCTGATTTTGAGATGGTGGTCTGTAGCATGCTATAAACTGAAAGGCATTTTTGCCCACTGTTAGTTGCACATGGATGGTTTCTGATGCTTTGTGCAATGCCACTAACCTGGAGGTGTGGGTATCCTTGATAAATATGGATACTCCCCCTCCTTTTGTGGTTCGGTCCGAGTTTTGGGGTCGAAAAGCATGATATGAGGTATAACCTGGTAGTGCTGGTGTGCTCTCTGGAGCCTTGAACCAGGTTTCTGTCACGGCACAGATATCAATGTTCTCCATACTGAGGAGAGCTTTGAGTGCGTGCATTTTGAGGTTCAGACTTCTGGCGTTTAGCAGCATTACCCTTAGTTAGTTTCTTGTTCTTTGTGTTTTCTATGGAGGTGGGTTTGTCTTTTGAGCCTTGCCTAAAAAAGGCACTATGGGGGTGGCAAGAGCCTTTGCCAGTATCCGAAAGCACAGGGGTGACAGGTGCAAGCCGTCCCTAGTGAAGCAACTTGGCTTCTCGAGCATGTCATCCCAGGCTGACAGGCACTGGATCCCCTTTGAATGACACCAAAATTTTAGCCAATTGTTAAAATCGATCATTTTTGTCTTCATACTGTGGCATCATTCTAGATGAGGGTAAGATGTTGCTCAGGGTCAGGGTCATACCGGCCTGGGCTACATGATCAGAGAGCTCCTCTATGTCTATTTTCATGTAGTCGAGGGAGGTACGTCTCAGGTCATTCACACCAGCATGTACTATGACAGAATCATATTTGTACTTGCTTTGGAGTGACCTGAGTGCTTGCGTTATGTGGCGGATCCTAGCACCCGACAGGCAGCTCACTGTGATCTTCTCCTTGTTCAGCCTGGTGAGCGGGACATCAGTATGTCTGACTATAGAATCACATATTACAAGTGTATCAGGTGTGTTATTCAGCCTTAAGGGCTGTGACTGTTTGGCACACTGACTTTGTGAGCTATGTGTAGCATGTGTTTTGCTGTGGGGCAGCGTTTGCTTGGGTGTCTGCTTTGGAGGTCTCTGCTGCTTAGATAGATTTTTATTTAGAGCCTCCGAGTATGTTTTTGTGTGTTTATGTGTTTGGTTTGCTGTTGTGGTAGGACTATGTGAGACTGGATTAGTGTTGTGTGAGGTTACCTTCTCCTCCTGACTGGTTATAACAGTTCTGAGGTGAGAGAGCTCAGCCTCCAGTTTGGCTATATGGTTGCATCTTTCACATATGTTTGAACCTGTTTGAAGGAGGAGAGGGTTGTCTGTGTACATGAGGCAGTTGTAACATTGCCTCAAGATTCCCAGATTCACCAGCTGGACTGGAGAGGAAACCATTAACTGACCTTTGGACATGCTAGAGTAGAAAAGGGAACTCTTTTATCACTTAATTAAAAACGACCAATAGGGGACAAGGTAATTTTGGAGAGAATATGAGGATGTAGTGCTTTTAGTTTATTAGTGCTAGATTGTAAGATTGCTTATTTGGGCAAGTGCAGGGCCTTAGATTGAGAATAGGGTGTTTAATTTGAGAGATAGAGCAGTTCTAAGGGAAAAAGTAAAGAGCAGACTTTGTGGAGCTGGGAATAGTTTAAACCCGATTAAGCGGCCCTGCCCAATGCTGCGCTATGCGCACAATTGCGCAAAGCCGTGCTAAATCGGGTTTTTATGCAGGGAACTTCAAAGAGCTAGAAATGGCCCAAAACGTCCAATTACTACAAGATTCTTGTGCTGAGGTCACTCCTTCAGGGACAGATAGGCTGCTCAAGGCTCCCCACTCCCATTGGTGAGCAAAGAAACTTACTTCTATCCAAGTAAGGAAATGGGCAACACAGGAACTATCCAAAAGTCCAGAATACAGCAAAGCCTGTATAAGGGACTATTCTAGTTTAGGAAAGGCTGGAAACAAGAATATTTTTTTTTCAGGAAAACAACAGGAGAATTACAGTATATTCAATGCACAGGCTAGCGCACTTGAGTGGGCAGCCTCAACAGTTAAATATAACAAACAAACTTTTAAACTAAGTGCAGGTAATAAAAAAACACAAAAACAAGCTTATAACAGTTAAATCAGCAGTGTAAACTCGCTTTTCGGCGAGAAAGGACGGTCGCACAGGTAGTAACAAAAATAATATACTTATATCTTGAAAGCAGTCACTCTTTTCATTTCTCCGCTGCTAGCACCACTCTGCAGGACCACAAGGAGCTGTTGCTGAGTAGGATAACCGAAAAAATTGCGCCAAAGCGGCTTTTTATGCAGGCAACTTCAAAGAGCTAGAAATGGCCCAAAATGGCCAATTACTACAAGATTCTTGTGCTGAGATCACTCCTTCAGGGGCAGATAGGCTGCTCAAGGCTCCCCACTCCCACTGGTGAGCAAAGAAACTTACTTCTATCCAAGTAAGGAAATGGGCAACACAGGAACTATCCAAAAGTCCAGAATACAGCAAAGCCTATATAAGGGACTATTCTAGTTTAGGAAAGGCTGGAAACAAGAATATTTTTTTTCAGGAAAACAACAGGAGAATTACAGTATATTCAATGCACAGGCTAGCGCACTTGAGTGGGCAGCCTCAACAGTTAAATATAACAAACAAACTTTTAAACTAAGTGCAGGTAATAAAAAAACACAAAAACAAGCTTATAACAGTTAAATCAGCAGTGTAAACTCGCTTTTCGGCGAGAAAGGATGGTCGCACAGGTAGTAACAAAAATAATATACTTATATCTTGAAAGCAGTCACTCTTTTCGTTTCTCTGCTGCTAGCACCACTCTGCAGGACCACAAGGAGCTGTTGCTGAGTAGGATAACCGAAAAAATTGCGCCAAAGCGGGGTTTTATGCAGGCAACTTCAAAGAGCTAGAAATGGCCCAAAATGGCCAATTACTACAAGATTCTTGTGCTGAGGTCACTCCTTCAGGGACAGATAGGCTGCTCAAGGCTCCCCACTCCCACTGGTGAGCAAAGAAACTTACTTCTATCCAAGTAAGGAAATGGGCAACACAGGAACTATCCAAAAGTCCAGAATACAGCAAAGCCTATATAAGGGACTATTCTAGTTTAGGAAAGGCTGGAAACAAGAATATTTTTTTTTCAGGAAAACAACAGGAGAATTACAGTATATTCAATGCACAGGCTAGCGCACTTGAGTGGGCAGCCTCAACAGTTAAATATAACAAACAAACTTTTAAACTAAGTGCAGGTAATAAAAAAACACAAAAACAAGCTTATAACAGTTAAATCAGCAGTGTAAACTCGCTTTTTGGTGAGAAAGGACAGTTGCACAGGTAGTAACAGAAAAAATATACTTATATCTTGAAAGCAGTCACTCTTTTCATTTCTCTGCTGCTAGCACCACTCTGCAGGACCATGAGGAGCTGTTGCTGAGTAGGGTAAACGAAAAAAAGTTTGTTTGTTATATTTAACTGTTGAGGCTGCCCACTCAAGTCCGCTAGCCTGTGCATTGAATATACTGTAATTCTCCTGTTGTTTTCCTGAAAAAAAAAAAGAAAAAAAAATCCTCGTTTCCCGCCTTTCCTAGACAAGAATAGTCCCTTATACAGGCTTTGCTGTATTCTGGACTTTTGGATAGTTCCTGTGTTGCTCATTTCCTTACTTGGATAGAAGGAAGTTTCTTTGCTCACCAGTGGGAGTGGGGAGCCTTGAGCAGCCTATCTGTCCCTGAAGGTGTGACCTTAGCACAAGAATCTTGTAGTAATTTACCGTTTTGGGCCATTTCTAGCTCTTTGAAGTTCCCTGCATAAAAACCTGCTTTGGCACGTTTTTTTTTTGCTTATCCTACTCAGCAACAGCTCCTCGTGGTCCTACAGAGTGGTGCTATCAGCAGAGAAACAAAAAGAGTGACTGCTTTCAAGATATAAATATATTTTTTCTGTTACTACCTGTGCGACTGTCCTTTCTCACCGAAAAGCGAGTTTACACTGCTGATTTAACTGTTATAAGCTTGTTTTTGTGTTTTTTTATTACCTGCACTTAGTTTAAAAGTTTGTTTGTTATATTTAACTGTTGAGGCTGCCCACTCAAGTGCGCTAGCCTGTGCATTGAATATACTGTAATTCTTCTGTTGTTTTCTTGAAAAAAAAATATATCCTTGTTTCCCGCCTTTCCTAAACTAGAATAGTCCCTTATACAGGCTTTGCTGTATTCTGGACTTTTGGATAGTTCCTGTGTTGCCCATTTCCTTACTTGAATAGAAGGAAGTTTCTTTGCTCACCAGTGGGAGTGGGGAGCCTTGCAAACAGTGATGTGGATGTTAGAATGTGAATGGTCTTGTACAGAACATCTATATACAGTAGCCATTGAGGAGCATACATACAGGGCACAGGGAGTATGTTTAATGTGATGTCTGCAGGGGAGTACCACAAATCCATATGTAAATGTGTGTTAAAGCACATTACATGGGCAAAGTGTTGAAAGCAATCAGCTAAGCTTTGGTACATCTGACACAGTATATGGGGACTGTATGTAGGACAGAGATATAAGTACAGGTAAGGCACTTCTGTGTGCAAATCATATATGCAACACACTAATGTACAACAGTAGCAAATGTGCCATACACATGGGTGCATCACAATATGAAACAAAGCAAGAAGCATATACACATGTATAGTAATGCAAACATACTGCAATAGGTGCCATACCTACAAGAAAGAGACACAACATTCCTACAGATGTGTGGGAAGGAAACCAAGCAAATACTTGTGCTGAAATAAATGTCATGTCATATGATAATGAATGGACATGTGCAACCCACACTGCAATAGCAGGCCTTGAGTGATCTTTCTAGTGATGTGTGAAAGTTATGAATGTGTCACGCAGTAATGTGCCACTGTATATTCAGGAAACATATGTCTACAGGTACGCATGGCACATACAAAAATATAACAGTGTAACTCATACAACAAACACACAAAAGAAGGATGTCTGGGCCCTCCAGAGAGTCTATAAATATGATGTATGCAACTGTGATGAGGAATTGTACAAGTACAACCTATGGACAACAGGGCCACACACAGACATGCTCATTTGAAGACTGTATGCACTTATTACATGACACTGTGCAACATAACAGAATGCCTTGAATTGGGGAATAGCAAAACACAACCCACAGGTGTGATCAAATACACAGGAGTCACAGGCATGCACACAAAGACAGTGATGCAGGACAGTTGCACACAAATTATTCTGATTGCCACATCACTGCCACGTGTCCCTAAAAGGCCTGTGATCTAACATACAGACTCATTGCAGAAAAGGGAGGAAATTGCTCCCACATGAACCATTGACAGTATCACAAGTGCACACTGGAGTAAAAACAAAAAAAGTATGTCTGCATGGGGCTACTTCAAACTAACGAAATTTTGCTTACTCAATTTTTAAATGATTGAGATGATAACACCGAACTTGCATTTAAATGAACAATCACAACCCAGCCACTGGGGAAGCACAAGCCAGTGCATTTCATTGTGCCGGTCCCAAGCCCAGATAAATGGGGAGAGTTGTGTCAGGAAGGACATCCAGCATAAAATTTTGCCAAATCATACATGCAGACAACAGTACAAAAATACATACTGGATCGGTCGATTCCCGGGTTAACAACGACCGCCACCAGTACTGTTGGCCAACAGGGTGCTGGCGGAAATTGGGCTACTGTTGGCCGAAGGAGGAGAAGAGGGGGAAGGCATGCCCAAAGGCAGGTAAAGGCTAGGACTGTGATAATGAGGGTCGGAACTTTGAATGTTGGCAGTATGACTGGTATAGGGAGAGAGCTAGCTGAAATGATGGACCGAAGGAAGGTTGGTATATTGTGTGTGCAAGAGACCAGATGGAAGGGGAGCAAGGCTAGGTGTATCGGAGGTGGTTTCAAATGGTTTTATCATGGTGTGGATGGAAGGAGAAATGGCATAGGCATTATCCTGAAGGAACAGTATGCTAAGAGTGTTTTGGAGGTGAAAAGAGTGTTGGATAGAATGATGTTTATGAAGCTGGAAATTGATGGTGTAATGATGAATGTTGTTAGTGCATATGCTCCACAAGTTGGGTGTGTGATGGATGAGAAAGAAAAATTTTGGAGTGAGTTGGATGAAGTGGTGATGACTGTACCCAAGGGTGAGAGACTGGTGATTGGAGCAGATTTCAATGGACATGTTGGTGAAGGGAACAGAGGGGATGAGGAAGTGATGGGTAGGTATGGTGTTAAGCAAAGGAATGCAGAAGGTCAGATGGTGGTGGATTTTGCGAAAAGGATGGACATGGCTGTGATGAAGACGTATTTTAACAAGAGGGAGGAGCATAGGGTGGCATACAAGAATGGAGGAAGATGCACACAGGTGGATTATATCTTATGTAGAAGGGCCAGTCTGAAGGAGATTGGAGACTGTAAAGTGGTGATGGGGAAAGTATAGCTAGGCAGCACAGGATGGTGGTTTGTAGGATGACATTGGTGATCAAGAAGAGGAGGATGAGTGCGAGGGCAGCACCAAGGATCAAATGGTGGAAATTGAAAAAGGGTAATTGTGAGGTGATGTTCAGGGAAGAGTTAAGACAGGCACTGGGTGGCAGTGAAGAGTTACCGAATAGCTGGGTAACTACAGCAGAGCTAGTAAGAGAGATGGCTAGAAAGGTGCTTGGTCTGACATCAGGAAAGAGGAAGGAGGACAAGGAGACCTGGTGGTGGAATGAAGAAGTACAGGAGAGTATACAGAGGAAGAGGCTGGTGAAGAAGAAGTGGGATTGTCAAAGAGATGAAGAAGTAGACAAGAGTATAAGGTGATGAGGTATATGGCAAAGAGAGAGGTGGTGAAGGCTAAGGATAAGGCGTATGAAGAGTTGTATAAAAGGTTGGGCACTAAGGAGGGAGAAAAGGACCTGTACCGATTGGCTAGACAGAGGGACCGAGCTAGTAAAGATGTGCAGCAGGTAAGGGTGATAAAGGATAATGAGGGAAATGTACTCACAAACGAGGAGAGTGTGTTGAGGAGATGGAAAGAGTACTTTAAGGGGTTGATGAATGAAGAGAATAAAAAGGAGAGAAGGTTGGATGATGTGCAGATAGTGAATCATGACATGCAGTGAATTAGCAAGGAGGAAGTAAGGATAGCTATGAAGAGGATGAAGAACGGAAAGGCTGTTGGTCCAGATGACATACCTGTGGAAGCATGGAGGTGTTTAGGTGAAATGCCTGTGGAGATTTTAACTAGATTGTTTAATGAAACATTGGAAAGTGAGAGGATGCCTGAGGAATGGAGAAAAAGTGTTTTGGCACCAGTTTTTAAGAATAAGGGTTATGTGCAGAGCTGTAATAACTACAGAGGGATTAAATTGATCAGTCACAGCATGAAGTTATGGGAAAGAGTAGTGGAAGCTAGGTTAAGAAGGGAGGTGATGATTAGTGATCAGCAGTATGGTTTCATGCCAGGAAAGAGCACTACAGATGTGATGTCTGCTCTGAGAGTGTTGATGGAGAATTACAGAGAAGGTCAGAAGGAGTTGCATTGTGTCTTTGTGGATTTAGAGAAAGCATATGACAGGGTGCCTAGAGAGGAATTGTGGTATTGTATGAGGAAGTCTGGAGTGGTAGAGAAGTATGTAAGAGTGGTACAGGATATGTACGAAGGTAGTGTGACAGCAGTGAGGTCTGCGGTGGGAGTGATGGATGCATTTAAGGTGGAGGTGGGATTACATCAAGGATCAGCTCTGAGCCCTTTCTTATTTACAATGGTGATGGACAGGTTGACAGACAAGATCAGACAGGAGTCCCCGTGGACTATGGTGTTTGCAGATGACATTGTGATCTGTAGTGAGAGTAGGGAACAGGTGGAGGAGGCTCTGGAGAGGTGGAGATATGCTCTAGAGAGAAGAGAAATGAAGGGCAGCAGGGCTAAGACAGAATATATGTGTGTGAATGAGAGGGAGGATAGAGGAATGGTGAGGATGCAGGGAGTAAAAGTGGGGAAGGTGGATGAGTTTAAGTACTTGGGATCAACAGTTCAGAGTAATGGTGAGTGTGGAAGAGAGGTGAAGAAGAGAGTACAGGCAGGATGGAGTGGGTGGAGAGGAGTGTCAGGAGTGATTTGTGACATACAAGTACCAGTAAGCGTGAAAGGTAAGGTCTACAAGAGGGTACTGAGACCAGCTATGTTATATGGGTTGGACACAGTGGCATTGACAAAAAGGCAGGAGTCAGAGCTTGATGTGGCAGAGCTGAAGATGTTAAGATTTGCACTGGGTGTGACGAGGATGGACAGGATTAGGAATAAGTATATAAGAGGGTCAGCCCAGGTTGGAAGGTTTGGAGACAAAGCCAGAGAGGCCAGATTATGTTGGTTTGGACATGTGCTGAGGAGGGATGCAGAGTATATTGGGAAAAAGATGCTAAGGATGAAGCTGCCAGGTAACAGGAAAAGGGGGAGGCCTAAGATAAGGTTTATGGATGTGGTGAGAGAGGACATGCAGGTGGTTGGTGTGACAGAGCAAGATGTAGAGGACAGGAAGAAATGGAAACAGTTGATCTGCTGTGGCGACCCCTAACGGGAGCAGCCGAAAGAAGAACACCAATATTTTCACCAGGGAAAGGAGGCAGTCAGCCAACATGGACAAAAAAAACCCTGAAGCATATCAAACCCACCCAAACGGGGGACTTTTCCCCCAACACCCTCCAGTAGCCCCTCAACCCCCCCCCCTAAATAAATATACCAACTCTGAGATTGCAATATACTGGGGAAATAGGCAAAATCCCAAATGCTGGCAGGATGCCTCCATTCCCTGTTGGAAATATTGTGTTGTGAGTGTTTGTTTAAATTGCTAGTTCAATGTTATTGTCTCTATCATTTAAAATTTGGGTAAGTGAAATTATGTTAATTTGAAGTAGACCCTTCTGCACACAGTAACCTCCACAGTTTGAAGCAATGCAGACACAGACCAATTCCTGAAAATCTTGCCATTCCACCGGTGAAAATACATCAGTGTTCTAAACATAGCTAACCTTGTATCACCTACTTAGACCCAGTAATTATAGCAATTATATTAGCAGACAGATTTAGTATAAACTTTAGCACATTACTGCTTTCTTATTTCCACAGGTTCCCAAATTCCTTATACCTCCTATTATCACAAAGGAACATGTATGATGGACCTGTCTATGAGGGATCTGATAATTTACCCGGATGCTTAATAATTTGTATCAAACATGCTCATGTGAAACTGTGAAACCCCTTTTTAAAGTGCATTGGTAATTTTCGGGAGCACTTGTAGTGCTTGCCATTGAAAATAAAGAAATTAAAGTCCAGTATAAGATTGATGAGCTTGCTTAACTTTTGCAGTTGTGCCTGTGTACCTTGATTATGTTTCTTAAAAAATTCCATAGCTGCTGTTATACAGTAATTGTGAGGGAGCACCATGTATAAGGATTCCACATCAATAGTTAATAAAATACTGTTAGCTTCCACTGTAAAATACTACAAACAAAAAACTGGTGTAGCAATGGGGGCTGCCATAGCTCCCAGCATAGCTAATATAGCTACAAGTGGTAGGAGGACTTTGTGCTAAACAACACAGACTACATGCAGCATATCACATGCTATTTACGTTTTATTGATGACATCTTTATTGTGTGGGAAGGTGACACCTTTCAGCTTGGAGATTTTTATCACTTACCTCAAACAACCCCCTTCCTGAAGTTAACTCTTCCCATAGATATACTTCAATCACTTTCTTAGATATGCAGATTTCCAAAGAGACCAACAATAACAGAATCACCACTAATCTTTTCAGAAAACCAACGAGGGTTAACTTATTACTCCACAGTAAAAGTCTACATCTACAAACAAGTATAATGTAGTGAAGTCCCAGGGCTATAGATTAGCGAGAATTACCACAGAGATACAACTATTTTGAGAAACCTGAACAATTTAGAGAATGATTTTCTAGTGAGAAGCTATGAAAGTCAGATGTTAAAAAACATCCTGCAACCCATTACAGAACTGAAAAGGACTGAAGCACCTTCACTCAGCCTCCCCAGTAGGAGAATGTTAACAAATTCCACAGATAATAACAAATGCATTAATAGCTGCATCCTGACATACACTTTGGATTATCACAGTATCAAAAATGTTATTGAAGACAACTGGGCCATTGTCACTGATTTTTCTGATTAACATCTTAGGTGAAGCCCCATCATTTGTTTACAGGAAGACCAGGAACATTAGAAGTTTTGTTGAATTTAAACTTAGACCATATGAGAGAAATACTAAAAGATGTGAAGCTAATTGTACATTTTGTAGATTTATACAGCAAGGTGATAGTTTTTATTGCCCTTATTTAAAGAAAATCATTAAGACCAGTGCAGGGGGTGACTGTAACACTACAAAAGTAATTTACAGGGCACAGTGCAATGAATGTGATGCATTTTATGTGGGCAAGACTGTAAATAAATTTAAGCATAGGATTTCATGTCATCTGTCAGAATGTCTGGATGTAAAAATGATGCACTAGCCAAACACCTTTCTCATCATAAAAGAGACACAGGTTTTAAGTTCAAGATTCTGGATTGCATAGACATGGGTGATCTTGAGGTTCCCTACTGATTTGTCGATAGCTTAGGTTGTCGAATTTGTACTCATTGACATCTAAGCATCATCAAATTCTTTCCTCAGGAAAGAATTTGCGTGGCCATTCTCGGGGATTTGCTCTTTCCCCAATGTAGAGCGGTCTCGGAGTTGGTATATTTAATTAGGGGATGTGTGTCTTTATTTTGTTTGCGGACTGCCAAGTGAATTCTTTCCCTTGGAAAGAATTTGATGATTTGGCTGTTTGCTGTTTGTAGTTTTTGATGCCTAGGTGTCGATGAATTTGGATGCGACAACCTAAGCTGTCGATGTTATGATATAGATGTGATCTTGAAGGAGACATCCTGAATATTCTGGAGAAACATGAACTCATGTGGCAATTAAAGCTGAACTCTTTTAGGAAGCCTGGACTAAATTACTACTGTTCACTTAAAAGTGTACTGGAACTTAGAAAATTGCCACATTGTTTACATGACTAATTTTATTTTATTTTATTTTATTCTTCTAGTTGGTTTTAAATACCTTGTTAAATACCATGTTAAATCAGTTTTTGTTTCCGTCATCATACATTTTTTCTTTTTCTTGTTCTTTTTTCCATTTTATACAAAATGATGTGTAATAACAATACTAATTATACAATATTTTTGTAAATAGTTTTTAGGGTTCTTGTACACAGACCTGAAGAAGTCTAGAAGGACGAAAGCGATCTTTGTTAACAATAGATTATGAAAATAGAATATGATTTTTACAATGGATTTTTTACATGCAAAGTGTATATGTATATATGGGTCCCCTTCACATTGTCGAAACTGCAAATGTCGACATTCATATGGTCAAAACCATATGATCGGCATTCGCAATTTCGACAATGCGGAACTAGCATCTCACTATAGTGCAGAATGGAAATATTTCCATTCCTGCACTGCAGTGTGATCTCGGAGTTGATATATTTAAGTTACGGGGGTGTGTGGTGGGTGGAGCCCCCTACGGAGGTGCAGGGGGGCGTACCCCCATGCTAGCAATGTGTTTTAAGTTTGTAACATGTGTATTTATTTTGTTTTTGAATGTCGATGATATGGTCTCGGCCATAGGATTGTTGACATTTCGGCATGTCGATCATTCATTGGTAACCCATGTACATTTATATATATTGTTTGATTGCCAATGGTCTAAGGTTTATATATTTCCAGCCAAGTAGTATAGTGTCTTGGATAAAATCACAGACTTAAAAATCTACTTAATAATCTGGTTAAATAAGAGGTACCACACCATTATTAATTTTATTTAAAGTACATAAGGGTTATATTATTAAGACAGATACCAAGTAGGGCAGGATCAGCTTGAATGTCACACTGATGGTGGAAGGGATGTGAATTTAACATGTATACCAATAACACTTTGTTTTATAGCACAATAAACCAATCCCTTGCCTGATAAAATGTATATGTGTATATATATATATATATATATATATATATATATATATATATATATAGTTAGAAAGGTTGTGAGGAAACTATTACCCTGTTATTTTTGTTTTACTTGGATCGCTTGTCTGTGTACTTAAAGGATATTTGACTGGAAACAGACTGCCTACCCTTCTTGGATTACTTTCAAATACTTAATAATTCTCTACAATATTTCAAATTATATATTTTTTATTATTTTTTTATGTTCGCTACTTCTATTACCATTATCTGATTAATATACAGTGATTAACTATATATATATATATATATATATATATATATATATATATATATATATATATATATATATATACACAATGAAAATCTTCCACACAGTGAAGTTTCTTACACTGTTTTAATATAAGGATTTTCTGACCATTGTTGCTATATGGTGGTTGAAGGAGACATAATTATCTGCCCTGCTTCCAAGACATCTGACTACATTTATCATTTTGGAATGCTGTATTGGTCATACTGTACACTAAGAAAGACAGTTGTTTACCAACTATGACCATATTATACTTTGTTACATTTAATTTTTATACTTTTTTCTGTACACCAATTACTGTAGTTCCCACAGTAATAAATATATATCAGAGGGAGATTTGATAATAAAACCCAGTATGCAGTCATCGGCAAATGTAGTTAACAAAAGTCCTGATTCCCAGTCTGGAGACTAGAGAAGTAGATTCTGAAAAGGAAGGGTCCCAGTACTGAGCCGTTGCAGCTAACCATTAGTTGCCTTCATATTTTCCAAGGAGGCACCTTATACTTTAACTATGTGGTTTCGATCTTTCAGTCATTTGGCCAAATTCAAATACACTCTGTGAACAGAATGACCACCGTTTACAGTTTGTATGACCTTCTCAAAGCAGCTAACTAAACTGATTGGGCAGGATTTCCCTTTGACAAAGATACATTGATGTGAGTCTGTCCTGATTAGGTTTTTAATAGCATAGTTATGAGATTAGATTTGATACATTCCATGGCTGTTTAAATCAGACTAGATAATGGGTCTATAATTTCTTGGGTTTGAGGAAGGGCCATCCTTGTATAGGGACGCCACTGCATTTTGTCATATTCAGGGACAAATCCTGTAACAAAGATCAGGCTAAGTGGTGGTGACTTTTCAGAAGTGTATTTGTTTTACAACTAATATCCATTTCCTGTTATATGTTGCATACTAAAGTTGCAAGCCATTTAGTAAAATATAAAGACTACACTGTGCTGCTTGGGTTTTTTTTTTTTTTTTCAAAACAGGTTTATTGTTTTAACATACAAGAGAAATATCATAACAATTTTATACAAGTAATTAAAAATAGATATGATTATAACATTCAACAAAACAACTAAAGTATTTACAAAGACATCCACTACAATCAGATCAATTAATTAAACTAAAATACCATGCTATTGAAATTAGGATTTTTTTAACAAATTTTGTAAATTATCCCATACAATATAATAAGATGTTTTTCTAGTTGTTCTTGACCTAATTGTGTTTATTTCCATATGGCACACTATATTCATAACATTTTTAAATTCATTGAATGAAGGAGGTTGTATCTGAAATCCAATTTCTGGTTATTATTTTCCTAGCCACTGCTAGAATAGACCATAACAAGGGAAGCTTAACCTTTTTAACACTTTGAGGTACAGGTGTGTTGAATAATATAAGAGATTTAGAAATAATGAAATTATCTGTAAATGCTGCTTGGGTTTTTAATCTCATTGATTACGCAGATGTTTTTATAGCCACACCCACAAAGTGCTGCTATGGTAAGTACTGAGCACGGATTTCCATACAACTGTAATGGTAAGTTAAAAAAACTTACCACTTTAGAAGAATAACCTCTATCTTACATTGTGGCTTCACTAGTATATTGTCATGTATGCTAATTTTCAATGTGGAGTGTTCCATCTACAGGAAGTAGTTGACGACACGTTATCTTTCTAGGAAGTAAAACAATACTACTGATGCATTTCACATGAAATTATAGTTAGGTATGCATTAATCTATGTAGTGAAGCATTGTGGGTTCAGACTTTCATGATGTCATTGAAGGGGTTTTCAGCTGCGAGCAAAAAATTCAAGAAGCCACCCTTATCAACTAAATAGAATGCAAAAACACACTTTATGCATCAAAAATTTTATAATTTGGTATTGTGCATGTTAAGGAAGTTATTAATTAATATCGAAGGTTTAAGGTCTAAGGTTTATATATTTCCAGCCAAGTAGTATACTGTCTTGGATAAAATCACAGACAATAATATACTTAATAATCTGGTTAAATTAGAGGCACCACATCAGCTGGAGGGTGGCCTAATGGTTAAAGTGTTTGCCTTACAAACACAAGGTACAGGGTTTGAGTCTCACAAGGGATAATTGGCTAGGCTTAAAAAGGCTCGCAAGGGAAGTTAGCTTAGTACTAACCTATTACTAATTTTATTTAAAGAACATAAGAGTTATATTATTATGACAGCTACTAAGTAGGGCAGGACCAGCTCGAATGTTACACTGATAGGTGAAGGGATGTGAATTTAACATGTATACCAATAATACTTAGTTTTATTATTATTATTATTATTATTATTATTATTGGTATACATGTTAAATTCACATCCTTTCCCCCATCAGTGTGACATTCAAGCTGATCCTGCCCTACTTGGTATCTGTCTTAATAATATAACCCTTATGTACTTTAAATAAAATTAATAATGATGCGGTACCTCTAATTTAACCAGATTATTAAGTATATTATTAAGTCTGTGATTTTATCCAAGACAGTATACTACTTGGCTGGAAATATATAAACCTTTTGTTTTAGAAGCTGCGGTGGTGCAGCGGTTGCATTGTCGCCTCACAGCAAGAGGTTCTCCTGTTCGATTCTCAGCTGGAGCTCCTTCTGTGTGGAGTCTGCATGTCCTCCCCGCGGTCGAGTGACATTCAAAAGACATGCGTGAATGGGCGTGCCTTCGTTGAAGGTTGGGAATCAGGCTGGCACCTCAGCACCATAAATATCGACTGCCAATCATTAGCGGACCGGAGATCCACTGTGGCGACCCCTAACCGGGAAAAGCCAAATGAAAAACAACAAGAACAACCAATAATACTTTGTTTTACAGCACAATAAACCACTCCCTTGCCTGATAAAAAGTATATATATATAATTAGAAAGCTTGTGAGGAAACTATTACTTTGTTATTTTTTTTTTACTTGGATCACTTGTTTGTGTACTTAATAAAGGATTTTCGACTGGGAACAGAATGCTTACCCTGCTTGGATTACTTTTGAATGCTTAATAATTCTGTACAATATTTCAAATTATTTATTTTTTATTATATTTTTTTGACTTAGGATGAGTTTAAGTTCGCTTCTTTTACCATTATCTGATCTGATTAATATACAGTGAGTAACTACATATATATATATATATATATATATATATATATATATATATATATATATATATATATGTATGTGTATGTGTGTGTGTGTGTGTGTGTGTGTGTGTGTGTGTGTGTGTGTAGTGAAAATCTTTCACACAGTGAAGTTTCTTACACTGTTTTGTTTTTGGACTTTCTATACTTGTTTGGTGGGTTGTTTGAGACTTCGGGGATACCACAGTGAAAATCTTTATATTAAATATCTAAAGACATATCCATCCATATCAAAAGAATTCATCAGCCCTCTGTTCACATCCCTAATTAGACAAATTATTATGTACAACTCCCCTGTCAGGATGTACCTTTCTAGACATTTTAAGCAATTGCAAAGGCCCCAGAGGTTCCTAACCGAGAAGATTGTTGGACTAAAGTCTCTCGGATGCTAGGAAATGCTTAAAGTACTATCCCCCATTTATTGGTTTCTTACAGACTCTTGCTGGGTATCTGTTCCTTGTGTCAAACACTATTAGGGACACCATCCTCCATGACTGCTTATATCTCCACAAGGTAAATAGTTCCACTCATACCAGAATTAGGGACTTAAATCTCAACCAGCACATAAAAAAATGCACTGGAAAGGGAAATTTATTACCACAATACCTACCCCACCTCTGGAACAGACTTCTCCTGCAAGATAAACAAAGTCTCACCCTAGGGTCAGAAAATAAAAGACAAGAACAATAAAAAAAACATAGTAAAAGGTACAGCGTTTACATTGTATTCACTTTTAGGCTTGTAACACATCTCTAGAGACTTATGAGGAAAAATAGTTTTGTAAATGTACAACATTAAGATATTGTTTTGGGAAGGTTGAAGCACATACTTTTATTTTTTATTTTTTTATTTTATTTTATTTTACATTTGTTGACCGGGCTAGTCTTGCTGGATATATGTCCATTTTCAGTAGAGGCCCGGGGAGAAAAGCTCCACACACAAAAAAAAAAAAAAAGCAGTATATACCAAAGTAGTCTTATATTTAAACAAAAATAAACAACAATAGAAAGTGTCCAATGAGGACTGGTTACATAAAAAGTTCAAGAAGACAAAAAAAAATACATAGTCAGTTGAAACACGCCATAATTATAAATCAAGGCTATTTTAAATAGTATCATGAAGAGAATAAATAAAGATACAGTACAAGAGACGAGGAAAGTAAGGAGTAGTGGAGAAGTCTAGGAAGTAGAGGTGAAGCAGTAGACAGTAAAGAGAGAAAGGAGATAAAGAAGTGACAAGGAGAGGAGAAGAGAGAGCTGGGAGAAGTAGGTAGAGCAAAGGTAGCCATGCATTGGGCAAAAGATAGCCTAGGAAGTAGCTTAATTGGTCAGTATAAAGTAAGAGGAGTGGAAGAGGTAGAGGTAAAGTAAAAAGGGGGAGAGAAGAATGTCAGTCTAGTGAGCTACAGGAACAGAGCCAGTGATTTTGGAAGTATAGCTTGAGTTTTTGTTTGAAAAGAGGAAGCGATGTGATCAAAGTTATATCACTGGGTAGCAGATTCCATCTTCTACCAATAGTGTTAGTGAATAAAGAGTCGTCGGCGTAGTTGTTAGAACTTATTGATCTGGTCAAGAGTTTACAAGAGGAGCGAAGGGAGTTAAGATTATTGTAAGGGATTAAAAGTTGCGAGAGTATAGGGGTATTGTGAGGTTGGTACAGTATTTTGTGGGCAATAGTGAGTTGTGAGATTAAAAGATAATTTTGGAGTTCTAGCCAGCCTAAATATTTCAAATTAAGACAGTGATGGGTTCGATAGGGGTTCCCAGTGGCAAAGCGGGCAATGCTGTTATAGCAAGTGGCTAGTTTGTTAAGGTTAGCCTTCTTAAGGTTGGTGAAAATAGGTGAGGCGTAAAAGAGAGTAGATATGAGATGGGAGAGGGCAATTTTAGCTCTAGAAGATGGGGTTAGAAATAATTTGATACAGTATAAGGATCCTATTTTTCTGTTGACTAATTTAATGGTATTGTTGATGTGTTGATCAAAAGAGAGTTTATTATCAATGGTTATTCCTAAAAGTTTAGTTGTTGTGTCAGGAGAGATGACAGTGGCATTGTTTGAAGAGATAGTGAAGTTTAAAGGGGGGGTCCGAGAGGTAGGGGTGAAGAGAAGAAGTTTAGTTTTTTTGGCATTTAGAAGGAGGTACCGTCTAGTAAACCATGTTTCTACTGTATTGAAGATATTTTGAGTCAGTGAGTGTAGTTCTATAGAAGAAGAAGCAGAACAAATAATGGTGGAGTCATCTGCGTATTGAATACAGGTAGCTTGAGGGATAACTAAGTGAAGGTCATTAATAAAGAGGGAGAAGAGAAGTGGACCAAGAATGGAGCCCTGAGGGACTCCAATAGAAATTGGCAATAAAGTAGAAATGTGGTTATCCCAAAGAACAGCTTGTTGCCTGTTGCTCAGATATGAACTAAACCATTTAATAGCAAGGTTATCAAATGAGAGGGATTTTAGGATGCTAATTAAAGAAGGGTGATTGACCATGTCAAAGGCTTTAGATAGATTGATAAATAGAGCAGAAGTGAGAAGGTTATTGTTGCGATTCCTGTTGATAGTATCCACAAAGGAGAGGAGGGCAGTGGTGGTACTATGGTGTGGTCTAAAGCCATGCTGGCAATTTGCTATAATGTTATGTATAGAGAGATATTGTACAAGTTGCTGGTGAATACATTTCTCCATAATTTTTGCAAGCGGTGAGGTCTGAAGTTTGAGTATTCAAGAGAGTTACCACCTTTGTGAAGTGGGATAATATGGGAGACTTTCCAGATGTCAGGGATGATTCCTTCTTGGATTGTCCTATTAATTAGTGTGGATATAGGGTAAGCAATTACTTTAGCCGCCTTTTGGAGAAAAAGAGAGGGGACTTTATCAGCAGAGGGGGTACATGGTTTTAATTTGTGAATAAGTTTGTAGATAAAAGAGGTAGAGATAGGTTGTAGAGAGAAGTTGCAGGTAGTGTCTGCTAGGTTACTAGGGGGATAGAAATTGTTGGAGTTCAGTTGTTTAGCAAGAGATTGAATAGTTTCTGAAAAGAAAGAGTTAAAAGCATTAGCTGTTAGGTAAGGGGTGTCTGGGTCAGCATTGAGTGGGGAAGGAGTTTTGGTTGTTCCAGGAGAAAGGAGTTTATTTACAGATGACCAAAATTGTTTAGAATTATTTGAATGAGTTTCTTGAAGTTCACAGTAATATTTTCTTTTGTCTGTGATTATTGCTTTTTTGGTCAGATTTCTAAGTTGGCGGAAGTGAAGAAAATCAGAGCTGTTTCTATGGCATCTCCATTTGGCCCAAACTTTATTTCTAGAGATGATTAGTTTTTTAGTTTCATTGGAGAGTCATGGGGCTGTACTAGACTTCATTCTGATGGTACGCTCTGGAGCATGCTTATCAAGAATGGAGAGAAAGGTAGAGTTAAAGAATAATACTGCATCTTCAATGGGAAGTGACTTTAAAGGGTTCCAGTTGCATGCATTAAGTTCGGCTTGAAATAGGTCTGTTCTGAAGTGTTTGGTAGAGCGTATTTTTCTTATGTTAGGGAAGTTTAGACAATCAGTTTTTTCTCTTGTGATATAGGTTAAACAATGATCACTAATATCATCTGGCATGGTTCCTACGTTATATGTCATGTTAACTTTGTTTATGAGTATCCAATCTAAGATACTTTCTTTCTTGCTGGGTCTGTTAACTCTTGTAGTAGAGGTAATGGCTTGGGTAAAGCCATTTAGGTCAATGTGAGAGGAGGGAATATCAGCATTAATAGTATTCCAGTCTATGTTAAAGTCACCTAGGATAATAGTTTCTTGGGGGTAAGTGGTAGAAACCCAATTGAGAAAGTGTTCTGCAATAGGTATGTTGTTACCTAGAGGTATATATACGCATATGATGTAGAGGGACTTTTTACCATTTAACTGAAATTTAGTAATAATAGCTTCTACTTTGCTATCTTGGGTTGGACAGGCTGGGAGGGAGGAAATATTAAGATGATTTTGAACAGAATTGCTACACCACTACCTTTCCGTTTTGAACGGTCAAGTCTCACTATGTTATAGCCTTGGGGTAAGATTTCAGTATCTTTTGTGACTGGCTTTAGCCAGGTCTCTGAGAGACAGAGAATGTCAAAAGAGTGTGTGTCAAGGAGGGCATGAAGGTAGGGAACTTTGTTGTTTATACTTTGAATGTTAAGATGCCCTATGAGAAAGTTATTATTAAGGCTTGATGCAGATACTAGAGGGGAAGGGTATACTGGGCCCGGGTTGGGGTGGATGTCGCCATCTTGTAAGGTAGGATTAACTGGTTTGGTTAAGAAATTATTCTTAACAAGGGTTAGGAGTTTCATTTTTCTATTTGAGGGTAGGGTGTAGTTGAGGTGAGAGAGTCTGTGGAATTTAGGTAGATGGTAGCTAGGGGAGGAATTTGTATTTAAGAAAGAGGTGAAAGACATGAAACTTGTGGATGTATGTGTCTGTTTATAGTTTAACTGGGTGTTAAGTGGGTTTTCAGCTTTCATTTTCCTGATAAAAACAAACATTTCTCAGATGCTTACAGATTACCAGGTCATGTTAGGTGACATTGTGCAACTTAAACAAGTGCCATTTTCCCTGAGTTTCAAAGTGGTACAATCCCAGGTGGTGGTTTATTTCTTCCTTGCCTGATTGTTAAGATTCCTGCAACTGACTAACCTCAGCAGTGACACTGTACCTCAAAGGTGTTTAATAAGTGAGTGTGAACAAATCCTGAAACAGCTTTTGAGATTTTTTATATAATATTCTGAAGATCTACCTACAAGAAGTTGTAATAAAATATTTTACTTTGGGTCAGAAAACTGTAGGTTTAGCTTTGAGGCCTACTATGGTCATTTGAAAGCATGGTAACTGTTTTTCTATTTAGGAGGTGAGCACTATTATGTGTCACCATAAAGGTGTACATGGCTATCCCACTTATGGTCCTTATGATCACTTGTATAGGATTATTCAAATGTTCATATATGGTAAAGCTTTGTTTCATTCATGTTGTGTAGACACTATGCATTTCTAACTCGCTTTGTATTTCTGTTGCAGGATACAGTTTACAGTGAAATGAAATCTGCAACATTCAAAGTAGACTATTAGAGATATTCAGGTAAACACATATCTAGGTGTGCTTCCATTCCTTGATCAGTTTCTGAGGATGATTATTAAAAGTGGCATCTTCTTACAAGACTCACACCATTAGTCTAAAAAGAGTAATATCCAGAAAGCAAACAAGAAAAGAAATCCGTCTAAGCAGCTGATCAGAAAATGGTGAGCACATGAACAG
>NC_056732.1:1659463074-1659468074 GCF_019279795.1 Protopterus annectens
TCTGAAACAAATTTCTCAAAATCTTCTGGATTACCCCTACACAAGAACAACAAATCATCTATAAATCTCACATGCTTTACTACCTTGTTCTTATAAAATTCTGAGGGATAAATGAAGCAATTCTCAAAATGGGCCATAAACAAAATTGCATATGAGGGCGCAAATGCTGCCCCCATCGCTGTGCCCTCCTTTTGTAAAAAATGTCTCCCTTCAAATTCAAAACAATTATGAGTTAGACAAAAATCCAACAAACTGAGAATGAAATAAGTCCTGGGTCCATCCCCTAACATTTTTTCCACTGCTTTTAAACCCTGATGTCTATTAATGCTTGTATACAAAGATTTTGCATCAACACTAGTCCAATAGAAATCATGCTCCCATTTGATGTCCCTTATTTTCATGCATACTTCATTTGTATTTTTTACATGTGATTGTACCCTTACCAAATGACATTTTAACAAGGAATCCAAAAATATTCCAACATTTTGCAAATAAGCTCCTTTACCCGATACAATGGGGCGTCCTGGTGGATTCCTAATATCCTTATGTATTTTAGGAATAATGAAAAATCTGGCACTCTTAGGATTTTTTACATGCAATTTTCTAACATCAGCGGATGACAGGAAACCCAACCTCTCTCCCCTTTCAAGTAGTTCCAATAGTTGTAAATTGTACTCCTTGAACACATTAGAAGGCAATTCCATGTAAGTATTTACATCCAACAACAATTCCAAAGCTATAGAATTGTATTTATCCCTCGATAGAATCACCCAATTCCCTCCTTTATCAGCCTGAGTAAACACATACTGCCTATTGGCCTTCTTTAAACCAGATAGGGCCTCCCACTCATCCCTACTTAAATTATATTTTTTCGTATACCAAGTGAAGTTGGAGTATTGGAGGAGTGGAGGTTTTGTTTTTGAAGCTGTATTGTCAGTGCCTCTGAATGCCTATTTGTGGTCCTGGATATTCATGTACCACCCTGTTATCTTATACAAGTTATTACTTGAATCAGGAATCTTTTGTTGGAACCAGATTGTTGCTCCATCAGTTCTTTCACAATGATGGATGTTATCCCTGTCCATAAGGTGCAAAGTTGCCAAACATGTGGAGGACCCCAGAAATCAGTTCAAACGCAGGAGGAACACTAGATGACAATGGGGTGGTGTACGTCCAAGTGAAATACTGAGCAAAGATAATGAGCTATTCATTGCAGTGGTCAAAGGCTTATTGGTTCATAGGTAAGTACTAGGCTAGCTGCCCTTGTGGGCCATTTTACGCCTAGCCAATTTCCCTTTTTTGTGCTTGAATTAATCTATCCCATTTGGTTAAAGATTGATGTTACCCATCCTATGGTCGATAATTATATATTACCCCAATAAGAATTACTGGGATCATACTTTAGATAATTTGAGGGGTCTATGCATGGGATAAAGCATTTAGGAGCTGCCTCCATCCATTAGTAGTACAGATTCCCCTGTCCATTAGTAGTACAGAGTCCCCTGTCCATTAGTAGTACAGAGTCCCCTGTCCATTAGTAGAACAGAGTCCCCTGTCCATTAGTAGCACAGAGTCCCCTGTCCATTAGTAGTACAGAGTCCCCTGTCCATTAGTAGTACAGAGTCCCCTGTCCATTAGTAGTATAGAGTCCCCTGTCCATTAGTAGTACAGAGTCCCCTGTCCATTAGTAGTACACAGTCCCCTGTCCATTAGTAGTACACAGTCCCCTGTCCATTAGTAGTACAGAAGGCAGGCCTGGGATATTTTTTTTCCCTATCCATAGATCTAAATTGTGCTTGAATAATGACAGGGATAAACTTTGTTTTATGTGGATGGGGAGTCTGTTCCACTGCAGCAGTATCCTTTTCAGAATAAACCGGTCCCTCCAAACCATTTTGTTGATGTTGCAGAAGAGGTTTATATCCCTACACTAAGTATTTCTGATGCTATTTGACTTGCAGAGGTGCAGTAAATCCATCAGTAATGGATCCGAGGATGCCTTGTATGCCATACACAGGTCACCTCATAGCAGTCTGTAGGATACTGAATATAGTGACAGAGCTCTGAGTCGATCCACGTAGAATATTTAGCTCATGCCTTGTATACTTTTAGCAAGGTATCTCTGTGGGCACTCCACTTGTTGCATGTGTCTGGACAGATACATTGCCAAAGTGAGCATTATATTCAATGACTGGCCTAATGAGGATGGAATAAAGGGGGACGATGACATCCCTAGAGCTAGACACAGTCTCTTTGGTTATAAGCTGCACAATACAGAAGAGCTTTCCTATATCAATTGACACATGTTGGTCAAAAGTTAGGTCACTGTCCATATAAGTTTCCAAATCGCAAACAACTGGGTCAACTCTTAGGTATGTATTTTCAGTGAGGTAGTTCCCTGGGACAGATGACCTCATAAATAATGCAATAATACATTTTAGCATTTGGTTTCAGTCCATGATTTTGGCACCAGTTATTTATTTGAGACAAACCTTTCTGTAGGATATCTAAGTCATGTGGGGATTCAATGGCTGCTCCTAGCATGCAGTAATCTGTAAACTTAGTCATCCAGAGCCCTTTAGTATTTGTTTTTACTTCAGAAAAGTAGATGCCAAACAGGAGAGGTCCCAGCATAGAACCCTGTAAATATGTAGTATTTGTATTTACACAAATATTGAAAACAACACTACATACTTATAACATAAAGTTCATATTGTCTTTAATCTAATTGAACTATAGGATACCAACCTTTCAACTTATCTCTAAAACTCCTCACCTTTTTTTTTGTCTACTTCACCTGAAGTCATACACAAATAATCCCACAATTTCCATAAATATTTTTTTAAAAATATCCCCATGTCCTGTTATGTCCTCCGTCTCATGCCTTCTCTTTTCTTATCTTTCTCTTCACCCAAATCCTTCCAAACCAAGCTACATTTTCTTTTATTCCTTCCTCCGTCACCATCTTCTCCCTCTTCCTAAATGTCTCCACCAGAAATACTAATTAACCCAATACATCTGAGTGAACCCTCCAGGTGCATCTGCAGTTAACTCCCACTGACACCTCAAGGCATCAAATATTACTGTTCATATTTGCATCAATAATTCCAAAACCATGCTATGTACATCGTTTTAAAATATTTAATCTTAAAGCTTACACAATGGTAAACTCAACTGCATTAATATTTGACCTCTGCAGGTGAAGAGATATTAACTGTTGTTTTTATGATTTTAATTTATATAGATATAATTTTTACATTTTTCTAAATATCTCAATAACCAAGTAATACAGGCAGAGCTCCTTAACCGCATATGGAAGCTCTCAGCTAGATGAATAAAATGCTGCTGACAGCATATGTGTAACTTAAGTGGTTGCTGAGATATTGTAAGTTGTTTACAATATATTACAAATGTAAGCATTACTATGTTACTGGGGCTTATAAGTTTCAGTTTAAGATCTAGAACCTAAAGAATACTACCACTATAAAAAATATTTTGTGCTGAAGAATTTGCCATTTATACTTCTTTCATAACCCCTATGGTTCCAGAGATATGAGCATTTGTTTGAAATGTGAGGGCATAATTTGATTCTGTCGAAAGGCTTAGGCTCCGCCCATTGGGAGTTACAGTGCACACTTCTTGAGCTCCAGTGGAGTGAATGAGTTAACACATTTTTGTTAACTCAGTTGCTAGCACACCAGTTAGATACTACTCTTTTTATATAAGTTTGTAGCTTCATAGGTACTTACTACACTATTGATCCATGTGGACCCTTAGACTCCTAGCCATGCATTTCCAAGAAGTTTTAAGCCTTTGTATTTTAAGTACCAATAACTGGGGTCCTTGTATTTTAAGTATAAACAGTCATACAGACATTTACGTGTTAGCCCCATCTATAAGGGACAAATATGCCAAACCAGGGGTGATTTGTGCTTTCTCATCCATTCGTCCAGATTTTACTTGCGTAGAGAAAGAGTGCATATATATCTTCTTTAACTCTATGCTGTATTTTTACTTTAAATCGTCTTATGTAATATTTTTAATCTGATTATTTTCTTTTCTTTTATGTACAATTGTTTTCAATAGCATTGTTAATCTGTATCTGTATTTTCTGTTGGAGCTTTTCTCCATGGGCTTTGTCCAGTCAGACATTCCCAGCAAACAAAAGGATATTAATAAACAAGTAAATAATTGAAGAATTCAAGGAAACTGGGTCACTGGAATATAATTTTTATTTTATATTGTACTCTAATCACCTCTTATTTACTAAAGTTGTATCAGAAGAAAGTAACTGACACAATTTATGTTTGCAGCAATTATAGTTTACTGAAAATTGAAATGAAATTAAAATGCATCTTTCATACCAGTCACAAATAAGACAGTTCTAAAATCTGACAAGTGATGCAGAACAAAAACTAATTACTGGAAATATCAAGATGTGCTGCTTGGCACAAACAATACTTTTTACCCTGAAGGAAGTACATTCCAGGCATTGATGCAGCTCAAGCACTGAGCAAGACAGCTTTCTCCTTTCAAAAGGTTTTACTTTCCATTACGCATAATCATGTGATGTGCATGCAAGCCAAATACTTATTGTATAGCAACATTAATAAGAAAAACAAGTTCAGACCATAAAAGGATAGCTATCATTATAAAAAAAAAAGTACAGAAATGCTTGATAAATTCACCAGCTATAGAAATTAATCCAAAGAACAATGGGTTTATTATTGAATGCTCAAGACTCAGAATATCAAGTTAAGCAATAATTGCAGCCCTATGTCAAATCTGGCATGCAAAATACCTGCATGCCTGAAAAACACAACGAACATCAAAACTCCTTACTCCTCCAGACCCCAGATGCTAACCTGGGTTCTGAGGTGGGTCATGTTCAGACAATGAATGCTGTCCGTATTCATACAGCTCCACTCAGCTTCCTGAGTCTCGAGCATGTAATTATAAACCCACTTATGATAAACTTGTTCCCTGGAAAAGACCTTTTG